>NC_140941.1:79234007-79319007 GCF_014529385.1 Adiantum capillus-veneris | reverse complement strand
ATAGTGTTGGTGCAGCCAAAGTTGGCTCGAGCTAGAAAGTGGTCCATGCCTGGTAAAGGTAGCAAGCAGGTGCAGTGCAGAAGGCTAGGGCAAGTATCAAGGTCATGGACAGCCAAAGGATAGTGAAAGTGTATGCCCAATGCATCTTTTTAGGCTCAAATAGCTCTAAGTTGGTCTAGATGGGATGACAGATGAGGTGCCGAAAATTCCAAGTCAGTGCTCTAGAGTGTAGTGTTCAGTGTGCTCTAGAAGCCGGTCTAGACGGCTCGTCAAACGGAGCCCTTGTGCTCAAGATAGTGCAATTCAAAGTTAGAAGGTTTAGCAGATCCCCGACTGGTAGGACAGCTAGGGATAGGTGGCCCATGCTCATTTTAGTGGACACATGTGTAGATCACAAATTATAGAGCGTGCATGTCTTCTCGGATTGCGAATCGGAGCTCTGGTTAGCAAGTTATGATCAGTTGAAGATTTGTTGGGGGCCAGGTCCCATTTGCCCACATTGAAAAATGCACCATCATGCAATTATGTGGCCTTGCCAAGGTTCTCAGTGATGGTGTGCACTATGTGGAGTTAGTCGAAATCGACCCCATGTGATTCTGAGTTGCGAGCATTGAGTTACGGCCTAAAAAATTGGAGAGTATTTGGTGGTGAAAAATTTGCAGATGATTTTTTCTCTTTTTTGTGGCCTCAAATAGTGGGCCCAAAAGGATCAAAAGGCAACGAGGTTGGCACAGCCTTGGTCAACGCAATGATGATCCGACACAGCTTTACGGCTTGACCATCGGGAATGGGAGTGGTAAAAGGGAGCATGGGGAAGGTGTGCCCAAAGAAAAGTAGTGTATGAAGGTGTTTTTTCAAATATTTTAAAAGCATGGAGTCTTAGTGACCCAAGGGCCTCCACGTGGTGCAAGAAAAACCCCATATTGTAAAGAAAGAGGATGCAAGAGAGCTACACAAGATAAGCACAAAGCACACAGAGATGGAAAGCTTCTTCTTCTTCTCACAGAAAAGAGAGTACAAAATGACTTAGTGCTAAAGTTGAAAAGTAGCACATATGTACATGCGGTCACTAAGTGTGAACACGCTAGAAGCGTACTAGGCTGGCACTATAAGTGTAGTCCAGCTGTAGAATCAATGGCAGAGATCCTCCGTGTCGGTCACCTAACGCGCCAGTGACTAGACCTTGGTAAAGATATCCGCTATCTGCTCCTCTGTGCTGACGTAGACCAAGTCGATGTCGCCTGCCAACACTCGCTCTCGAACATAGTGGTAATGGACCTCTATGTGCTTGGTCCTGGCATGGAACACTGGGTTCTTAGCCAACTGCATGCTACTGAGGTTGTCACAATAGATGAAATTCTGCTGGTCCACCTACACTCCCAAGTCCTTAAGTAATGTGCGTAGCCAAGCTACCTCGCACACCGCAACTGCTGCACCTCTGTACTCGGCCTCTGTGCTTGATAAAGAAAATGTAGGCTTCTTTTTGCTACTCCAAGTAACAGCAACACTCCCAAAAGAGAACATGAAGCCACTCGTAGATCTCCTATCAACAATGCTACCTGCCAATCTGCATTTGTATACCCATACAATGCTAATGGCGCATCTGCATAGAACAATGCGTAGTCAAGAGTCCCTTGCACATACCGAAGTGTGCGTCGTACTCCATCCAAATGTGGCTTCCTCAGAAGCTGCATGAACTGACTCTCCAAGCCTACTGTGTAGCTCAAGTCTGGCCTCGTGATAGTCAAGTAGATTAGACTACCCACAATCTTCTTGTACATCTTGACATCCTCAACAACATCATCCTTATCTGCACTCAGCTTTTCATTCACATCCAAGGGAATAGAAATTGGCTTACAATGAGCCATACCATACTTTGACAACATGTCCAAAGCATACAGTCTCTGTCACAGCCATACACCCTCTGGAGTCCTGATCACCTCAATGCCAAGAAAGTAGCGCAACTCGCCCAAATCTTTCATTTCAAACTCCTATTTGAGAAGACCCTTCACATGGTCAATCTCCAAAGCATTGTCACCCACAATAATAAGGTCATCTACATATATGGTAATGACCACAATCCCCACATCACTCTCTCGTTGTCGTGCTGTGACACGTACATAGTGGGAACGCATGCTACAAGATCTATCTTGTATTTTTTTAGATACATAATTATATTTCTTATAGTGTACATATGCATATTTAAGTATAATAATAAGCCTTCTATCTCATCCTATTATTTTTCTCAAGGGTAACATATCCTTACTTTACCATCAGAAAATACTATGGGAAAAGCATCAATAGCTCCGCCTCTTTAACTTGGGGCAAAAAGCATTGATTCTTTATTTCTACTATTTCATTATCATCTCACACCCTAGCTAGATCCTATATCTAGGGTAAACTCCAATATATATATATTCTATGTATTTTTTATACTTTTCTTATATTTCTTTTTAAATAGCTACAAGGAGAGAATCAAATACTACTAGGACACTAGGTGGCATGATTTCAAAGATACACTTATTTTAATGCATTATTGCAAGCATGATTACAAAACTTTATCAAGGAAAAATGTCATGCTTTCATATGGCATGAGGTGTCCTTTGGAATTAAATGAAAGTCTATGCTAAGGAGACCACATGAAGACTTTTTCTGCCATAAATATACCCTATTTTGGTGAATTTTTTACACAAGGTTCCAATCCGAATTGGAAAACAATTTTAAAATAAAAATCGTAGCTAATGAGCTGAAGTTTTTGCTCATATTTTTACTTTTTTATTTGGAGCCACGGTTGAGGAGATATGATCAAAATACTGGACCCCAGTCTGCCCACATCATGCAGGGACAACTCATTTCCAACTTTTCCAATTCCTGTTCACACTGGCTCCTCTCTTCTTGTGTAGACCCTTGGGGGTTCTCTTCACCTATAAAAGGGGACCTCTTCTTCCTTGGAAGAAACTCAAGCATTCAAGCCATTGATGAGAGGAATTCTCGAGGGAGTGAGTAGTAATGCCTAATTGTACTTAGCCATTAACATAAGCCCAAGCCTACACTTTCTCCTAGAGGGAGACTAGCCATTCTTGCAACAAGCTAACCTTGGAAGATCAACTCTAATCAAAGAAGGTCTTGCACTTGGTGTATCAATCAAAGTGGAATTATCCACTCTTCTTCTCTCTCCCATCAATAATGGTGCTGAAGGGTTTCAAGTAAGATGTGTTCTACATTGATGTTTTCTTGATTTCTTCTTGTTTTCATTTTCATATATAATCCAACATATATATATATATATATATATATATATATATATATATATATATATATATATATATATATATGTATCTAATCTCATCTCCTTAACCAAACATATCTCTCTCATTCTTAGTAATTCATCCTCTCTAGGTTCTCTTGCTACAGGTACATCTCTCCCCGCAGTATCCTTATTGCCTACGGGCAAGAATAGGGCTTGGGAGGGAAACTTCTCATCTCTTCACTTCTCTCATATCTACATTTCTCACATACTATCCTAGATGAATAACCCACATGATGATCATTTCTATCGCTTTCACTCTGTACGATCTATTAGAATTAACGTATGGATTAGCCGTAAAATACACTTTCAACAACGTATAGTGTTTCTCTTCAGCCCTGAAAGGCTCAATGAAATACTTCTATCACCGGATCCCATCATACTACCTCTCATAGACTATAATTTTTCTTTTGATGTAAGCGTAGTTATTTTGCTATGAACCAAGAGGATTTGTACACACAATTAATCCCAATCACTAGACAAAATATATATATTATGGTAAGCACAAAACTACAATTCCAAAGAACAATTCGTAGCCTATTTGGTCAGCCAAGATTGAATGCCATTAACTCATTCATTAACCCTTTCATATTAACCATGATACAATATGACCATAGCCTTGATGTTTTCATCTTCGTATTGTTTTGACATTCTCTTTTGCGTTCTTTCTTTGTGTGTGTGAATGCAAGAGAGAAAGAGTGAGTCTTCTTTGATTGCACTTCTTTCCAAACCTTAGTCTTCATGGCATCTATGGTTTAACTCTTTCATATAGTTTTTGTTGAGTTCTCTCACAAACTCTCACAGCCATAAGCCCGGTGCTTTCCTGGCAAGACCGCAAATTTCTCGACATATTTTTGGTGAACCCGATGTGAATCTGCTAGGGTGAGAGTTTGTGGGTAACCATGGGTGATCATGTTGAGCAACAGGGTCTGCATTTTGACCCAGCAACAATGCAAATGTTTCAAGCATTTACAATGTTCATGCAACAACAACATGCTACTGAAAGAAGGGAGATTTCAGCAACGAAGGCCATACAAGCGGTCATCAACATAATGGATCAGTTCAATGGCAAAGATGTAACCAAGTACTTACGGGAGTATGTGAAGGAGATGGAGCTGCATCGCGTGTCAGAAGGTGAGATGATTTAAAGCTTTGAGCTAGTTGTTGCTCCAGAAATTAGGGAGCATGTTAGGGCAATTAAAGATGGGCATGGGAGAAATTGGGAAGAACTCAAAGTAGCTTTAAAGGAGGAATATTTCATGGAGGACTCGGAGAGAGTGACCAAAAGGACATTCTTAGAATGGGTAGTCAAGCCAAAGCAAGGACTATCAATAACAGAGCTACTTAGGGAATTTGAGCGGCGTTATGCACAACTCACTAGGACAGAAAGGGCCACACTAGATGCAGAGAAGACAGATCTTTTCTTACAAGCTGCAGGTAAAGAGTTTCAAGAAAATTTGGAGCTTCTTCTTGAAGATAAAGATGCTAAGCAAGGACTAAAGACCGATTGGAATGAGGTTGAAGGTGCTGTCTCACTGCTTGCCAAACGACAAAGAAGAAGGGACAAGATGGTAGTAAACACTACAAGTCCTTCCACCTCAACTTCTGACAAAATGGTAAAGCCTACTTTTATCTCTCCTAAGTTTGATGAGTCCATGCTAGATGAGCTTGTGAAGGGAATGCGTGACTTGAAGGTGAAGTTCGCAAAGCTTGAAGAAAAAGGCCAACCATCAGGGCCACTTCCTAGGCAAAGACAACAGCCCAAAGAAAGGTTTGTTAATAGATGTATTTGGTGTGATAGTACAGACCATGTAAGAAGGGATTGTGATGATTTTAGAGATGCTTTGTCAAAAGATGTTGTCTTTTTCAAGGATGGTAAAATCCACTTAAGAGAGACAGGTCTACCCTTGAGAACTAACTTTGGGAAGGGGGGAATGCAAACCTTAGTTGAAGATATGGCAACCAAGCATGCCACCTCTTCAGTTGAGGCAGCTACTTATGGAGTAAAAATTGAACATTTTTGTGATGAAGAGGTGAGTGACCATCATGGTCAAATTTGGCCAAATGTCATGCAATTAGCTAAAAAGGAAAAGCTTACAAAAGAGATTCTACATGAAGCAGGTGATTGCATACGTCTAGAAACAGGATGGAATGATCCAGTGGACTCATTGTCAGTGCATGCCTACATTACAAAATGCCAACAAAATGAGGCAATTGTAGAAGAGAAGCGCAGACGTGAGAATGCTGATGAAGGACCATCAAAACGAGCTTCTAGAAGTGGGGGAAGAAGCGACTCAATGCCTTCTCAAACACCCTCAACACAAGGAGCATCTCCACCTAAAGTACTCATGGAGGAGTCTACAACAGGAAAGAAGAAAGAGCCAACGAAAGGTAAGACAAAAGGCCCAGCTTATAAACTACAATCTGATATTGAGGTTGCTACAGATTTAAAGAAAGTCTTCGAGGAAAGGATCTTGAATAGCAAGATTGAGTTTACTCTGGGAGAAGTTCTTGGCATTGCAAAGCGTGAATTCCATGAGGAGATCATTGACATCATCAAGAAAAAGAGGCAAACCCTTGCTGAAGTTTCTCGTCCACAGGTTGAAGGGGAAACCTCAAAGACACAAGGGATGCAACTGCAAAATAAGGAGAATGATGGAGCTGTGGTAGGATGCTACCAATCTAGTGGGAGAGTGAAGCAAGTGTATTTCTCAAATGATGATGAATAAGTTGAAGATATTCCTAGGAGTTACTATTCACGAAGTCATTGGGCAAGGGCTACTACAGAAACTTTGGTCAAGGTAGGTGATCTTGAAGAGCCATTTGTTGCCTTGATTGACCATGGTTCAGAAATAAACATAATGTCAAAGAGTCTCTACAACAAGTGCAAATGGCCGATGGACACAGATCATGGCTGGATGGTAAAAGTGGCAAACAATTCATTCGGTGAATTGTATGCAGCATGTCCAGGTGTGAAGGTAACAATAGGTGATGTAAAGATTGACCAAAACTTCTTTGTACAGGATACATCTTCATATCATCTCATCCTTGGACAACCCTACATTGTGGGAGTTCGAATGGAAACAAAGGTAATGGACGATGGTTCAGCATATGCTAGAATACGTAGCAAAGATGGTAAACGAGCTGTCCAATTTCTCACAGTCTGTGTAAACCATGAAAGAAATCGTGACAACCTCAGAGAACATCCTCTACCAAAGGTAAGCAAAGAGTTTCATGATCATAGAGAAATGATGGGTTTTGGCCAAGTACCATTGTAAAGCGGGATTGCAGTGGTACAGAAAGAAAAAGGGTCTCGCTTGATCCAAAAATAGGTGAAACTTTCTCGATGAGCTCCTTGGTAACAAGGAATGGATCATTATGTTTTACAAAACTTGAAGATTTGAAGAGATATGAGAGGCAATATGTGCATAATGTACAAATAGGCATGAAAAAGAGTGGGTTGCTAAAGCCTACTGAAAATGTTTTGGGTTTGTGTGAACAAGTTTCTTTTGTAGATACTATGGGTGAGCTTGATGCTATAATGAGGTCTAGTTTGCATCTTGAAAATGAAGTTGTGGAAGTTTGCTCTATGGAAATGTATCAAGTAATAGAAGCCTTTAAAGAAAGCCAAACAGTTGGCCCAGAAGTCCATGTTGAAACTAAATACAAGAGTGTAGCAAAGAAGGTGAAACCAGTAGCTTCATCCTTACCACCCAACAATAGGGAAAAGATTGAACAGGCTTCTTTACAACCAAGTTTGCAGAATCCTAAAAAGATCGGGCATACCTTCACAAAGGAGTCCTTTCAAGAGTTGCAGATTGGTTGCGAGGAGTTTCTAACACAAGAGGAGACAAAGTGCTTCAAAGAAATTCTTTCAAAACATGGTAAGGCTTTTGCATTTGAGCCACATGAGATAGGATGTGTTGATCCTTATATTGTAGCTCCTATGGTAATTTTCACAATACCTCATGTGCCTTGGAATCTGCGGCCTATTCCGGTTCCAAAGGCTCATTTGCCAAAGTTAGTAGAGCTACTGAATGAGAAAATCAAAATGGAAATCTTGGAGCCTTCTTGTGCTCCATACTCAAACGGGTGGTTCACAGTTCCAAAGAAGAATGGTTCTCTACGCTTCATCCAAGATATGCAACCAGTGAACAAGGTGACAATTAGAAATGTAGGTACAGGTCCAATTGTGGATGAATTTGCAGAGGCGTTTGCAGGGAGGGCAATCTACTCAATGGGGGATCTCTACTCAGGGTATGATCAATTTCAGCTTGCAATCGAAAGCAGAGACTTGACAACCATGATGACACCTTTGGGTTTGGTAAGGATGTGTACCTTGCCACAGGGAGCAACCAACTCGGTTGCACATATGATGAATGGGATGAATAAGGTCTTACGTGACTTTATTCCTCAAATCACAATGCCTTTCATTGATGATTTGCCTATCAAAGGATGTGAAGAAAGTGACAAAGATGAAGCTTTGGATCTCAAGGGATGTCGCAGGTTTGTGGTAAATCACATAAATGATTGTGATAAAATTTTGTCTAGGTTGGAAGAAGTGAATCTTACATTGTTAGGGAAAAAGTCTATGTTTGGTGTCAAAGAAGTGCTCATTGTGGGGCACATGTGCGGGCCATATGGTAGGAAACCTTGTCCATCAAAGGTAGATGCCATCCAAAGAATGAAAGAAACATGCACTAGCATCATTGAGGTTAGAAAGTTTCTGGGAGCATGTGTCTTCTATGTTATTTGGATTCCACATTATGCACATGTAGCTGATCCTCTTTATCAGCTGCTTAGAAAGAATCAAAAGTTTAAATGGACAGAAGTACATGTAAAATCCATGAAAAAGCTAAAGGAGTTACTCCAATCAGCAACGACTTTGAGAAAGGTAGACTATGAGTGTCAAAGGCCAGTGATTGTGACAGTAGATACCAGTCCTATAGGGATTGGATGGGCAATAGGGCAAGATGACAAAGAAGGACACAGATATGTGGTAAGATTTGGAGCAAAGGTACTAAGTGCTCTCCAAAGAAACTATCCACAGATAAAGAGAGAGTTATGGGGTATGGTTACATCCTTGAAAAGTGGGAAAGAGTACCTAATTAGTGCATGTGTGGTTGTAGAAACAGATTGTCTACCACTTCTTGGGATGATTACAAGCTGCTCAACACCAGACATTGCTATGTTGCGGTGGATTGCCTACATTAAGTCCTTAAATACCGAGTTTAAGCACATTGCACGTAAAGACAATACAGTGGTAGATATGCTATCAAGGGCAAGGTATGAAGATGAGTCGCAAATGATTGATGAGGGAGATGATGTAGGCACAAAATTCTATTCCATCTCTCATGTCAAAGGTAACAATGTCTGCATGACTAATTCACTTGAATTGTTCTTGAAAGATCTTTATGAAGGTGATTGGCTTTCTATCGGAAGTTACTTGAGTACTCTAACGAAACAAGATGATTGGTCTAAACAAGAATTCAAGAGGATACGCAGGAAAGCATATGGGTACTTTTTGAGGGATGGTTACTTGTGGAAGCATCCTAAACAAAAGGGTGCTATACCACAACTGGTTACATGTAAAAAAGAGACTCAAGTAAAGCTCATGCAAGAGTTTCATGAGAGTCTATGGGCTGGACACAGGGGTGTGTGGGCAACCTTCTCCAAGTTGAAAGAAAAATACTGGTGGAAGGGTATGTATAAAGATGTATCTCAGTTTGTAGAGTCATGTGTAACTTGTCAAATGTATTCAAATGTTCGACATCGTGATGGATTGCACCCTACATATCCACTAGCCATGCACTATAAATGGGTTGTGGATCTAGTCACGATGCCTTTAGGACTCTGGCAAATGAGATACTTGGTTCTTGCAAGAGAGGACCTAACTAACCAGGTTGAAGGAAGAGCATTAAGAGCTAAGACCACAGAAGCTGTGTGCAAATTCCTTCTTGATGAGGTGATTTGTCGTTATGGTTGTGTGGGAAAAATCATTGCAGATCGAGGTGAACTGGATGCCGAAGAAGCAAGGGAGTTCTTTTCTAGATTAGGGATCAAGCTTTCTCTTACTACAGCTTACAACCCTGAAGGCAATGGAAAGAATGAAAGAGGGCGTCCTCCTATCATCAAAGCTTTGGCCAAGGCTTGCGAAGGAAGAGTTGGTGAGTGGCCAAAATTGTTATGATATGCTTTATGGGCTGATCGTAAAACACATAGCTCAGTAACTGGCTACATGCCTGCGGAGCTAATGCATGGTCAAAAGCCTGTGATACTGATTGAGGATACAATTCCCACATGGAATGTACTACCTTGGCAAGAGGGGCTTAGTAGGGAAGATCTCCTTGCAGTGCGTATAAGGTAGCTAGAGAGAAGACCTAGAGACATTGAAGCTGCAAAAGAACGACTCAAAAATGCAAGGTTGAAAAACAAGGACTATTTTGATAAGAGACATCGACTCAGGAGCAAAGCAATTGACAAAGGTGACTGGGTTTTAGTGCATGATAGTAGCCTTGATAACCAGCACACAATCTTGCGTAAGTTCTCAAAAAGATGGTTTGGACCGTATGTTGTAAAGCATGTGCATGAAAATGCTACTTACAGCTTGTCTGAACTAGATGGTACAGAAGTAAAGATTCCCATTGCACGAAAAAGGATTAAAATGTTTAAGAGAAGAGGAGACAATGATCTAGAAGATATTGATGAGGAAGAAGAGAAAAACACAAGTGAAAATCAAAGTGAACATGAAGCTCTGGAATCATCCAGTGAAGAAGAAGACAAGGAAGATGTACAAGAGGTCTAATGTTACAAAGAGACAATGTGGCACATACCAGAGGATGTGCAGGTTTAGAGGGGGTGGATGTCGTGCTGTGACACGTACATAGTGGGAACACATGCTACAAGATCTATCTTGTATTTTTTTAGATACATAATTATATTTCTTATAGTGTACATATGCATATTTAAGTATAATAATAAGCCTTCTATCTCATCCTATTATTTTTCTCAAGGGTAACATATCCTTACTTTACCATCAGAAAATACTATGGGAAAAGCATCAATAGCTCCGCTTCTTTAACTTGGGGCAAAAAGCATTGATTCTTTATTTCTACTATTTCATTATCATCTCACACCCTAGCTAGATCCTATATCTAGGGTAAACTCCAATATATATATATTCTATGTATTTTTTATACTTTTCTTATATTTCTTTTTAAATAGCTACAAGGAGAGAATCAAATCCTAGTGGGACACTAGGTGGCATGATTTCAAAGATACACTTATTTTAATGCATTATTGCAAGCATGATTACAAAACTTTGTCAAGGAGCAATGTCATGCTTTCATATGGCAGGAGGTGTCCTTTGGAATTAAATGAAAGTCTAGGCTAAGGAGACCACATGAAGACTTTTGCTGCCATAAATGGACCCTATTTTGGTGAATTTTTTACACAAGGTTCCAATCCGAATTGGAAAACGATTTTAAAATGAAAATCGTAGCTAATGAGCTGAAGTTTTTGTCCATATTTTTACTTTTTTATTTGGAGCCACGGTTGAGTAGATATGATCAAAATATTGGACCCCAGTCTGCCCACATCATGCAGGGACAGCTCATTTCCAACTTTTCCAATTCCTGTTCACACTAGCTCCTCTCTTCTTGTGTAAACCCTTAGGGGTTCCCTTCACCTATAAAAGGGGACCTCTTCTTCCTTGGAAGGAACTCAAGCATTCAAGCCATTGATGAGAGGAATTCTCGAGGGAGTGAGTAGTAATGCCTAATTGTACTTAGCCATTAACATAAGCCCAAGCCTACACTTTCTCCTAGAGGGAGACTAGCCATTCTTGCAACAAGCTAACCTTGGAAGATCAACTCTAATCAAAGAAGGTCTTGCACTTGGTGTATCAATCAAAGTGGAATTATCCACTCTTCTTCTCTCTCCCATCAATAATGGTGCCGAAAGGTTTCAAGTAAGATGTGTTCTACATTGATGTTTTCTTGATTTCTTCTTGTTTTCATTTTCATATCTAATCCAACCTATATATATATATATATATATATATATATATATATATATATATATATATATATGTATTTAATCTCATCTCCTTAACCAAACCTATCTCTCTCATTCTTAGTAATTCATCCTCTCTAGGTTATCTTGCTATAGGTACATCTCTCCCCGCAGTATCCTTATTGCCTACGGGCAAGAATAGGGCTTGGGAGGGAAACTTCTCATCTCTTCACTTCTCTCATATCTACATTTCTCACATACTATCCTAGATGAATAACCCACATGATGATCATTTCTATCGCTTTCACTCTGTACGATCTATTAGAATTAATGTATGGATTAGCCGTAAAATACACTTTCAACAACGTATAGTGTTTCTCTTCGGCCCTGAAAGGCTCAATGAAATACTTCTATCACCGGATCCCATCATACTACCTCTCATAGACTATTATTTTTCTTTTGATGTAAGCGTAGTTATCTTGCTATGAACCAAGAGGATTTGTACACACAATTAATCCCAATCACTAGATAAAATATATATATTATGGTAAGCACAAAACTACAATTCCAAAGAACAATTCGTAGCCTATTTGGTCAGCCAAGATTGAATGCCATTAACTCATCCATTAACCCTTTCATATTACCCATGATACAATATGACCATAGCATTGATGTTTTCATCTTCGTATTGTTTTGACATTCTCTTTTGCGTTCTTTCTTTGTGTGTGTGAATGCAAGAGAGAAAGAGTGAGTCTTATTTGATTGCACTTCTTTCCAAACCCTAGTCTTCATGGCATCTATGGTTTAACTCCTTCATATAGTTTTTGTTGAGTTCTCTCACAAACTCTCACAGCTATAAGCCCGGTGCTTTTCTGGCAAGACCGCAAATTTCTCGACAACGTACATAGAGTGAATGATCAGCATGAGCTCTCCTAAACCCAATACTGACAAGATACTTGGCAATCCTATCATACCATGCTCTAGAGTGCTTCTTCAAACCATACAAAGCTTTGAGAAGTCTGCATACATAATGTGGGTAACCCGGATCCACATAACCAGGTGGCTGATCCATATACACTTCCTCTTGCAACTCACCATTCAAGAAGGCATTCTTTACATCCATTTGATGCATAATCCATCCTCTAGATGTAGTCACTGCTATGACAGCTCTCACAGTCGTCATCTTTGCCACTGGAGCAAAGGTCTCCTCATAGTCTATGCCATACGTCTGTGCATAACCCTTTGCGACCAGCCTTGCCTTGTGACGCTCAATGTTACCATCAGCCTTATGCTTGGTTTTATACACCCATTTATATCCAATAGCTTTCTTGCCACTTGGCAATGGCATCAACTCCCATGTGTCGTTTGCTTCCAATGCAGCCATCTCTTCATTCATTGCATCATCCCAATGCACATTTCCAACTGCATCCTCAAAACATGTGGGCTCCACATCCTGTATCACTTTAGCCATGTAGGCTTGGTGATGCGCTAGATACCCGTCATAAGTCAAGTTCTGAACTGGATTTCTGACTCTGTTAGATCTGCGCGGTCATCGGTCACTTCTTTGCCCTCTAGCATCTTCTTGTACTTTCTTTACACCAGGTGTCCTAACAGCCGGAATTCCAAATTCCTCATCAAGACTTTGTTCAAAACCATCTGAATCCATGTCTACATGTGAAAACCCTGATGATGCATCAGCCGTAAAGGGAGGTTCATCAACCTTTTCCTTTCCTTTTCTTGATACATTCCCTGTACCTGCTGGTGGAGTAACCTGCGTACGTAGTCTACCATTCCATGGCTTCTCAACAGAGTCACGAGAAGACGACTCTTATGGTCCACTCAAAACCTGTGACTGTGGCCTCACATTTTGTACAACCACATCATCTTTTACATCAGCCCCAATAGTGCCATGTGCATTACTGTACTAGCTGCTAATCTCATCAAAGACTACATCTCTGCTCACTCGTAATTCTCGTGTAGTAGGATTGTAGCACCTGTACCCCTTTTGTTCAAGGGAATATCCCACAAGAATACATTTCTCTACTTTAGGATCCAATTTCCTACGCAACTCATCTGGTATATGCACGTAAGCTATGCGTGTGCCAAATCAGGCTTGTACCTGTAAACTTTTCCTCAGGTGTTACATCATGCACCACAGCTGTAGGTGTCCTGTTCATAATGTACACAGCTGTATTTACAGCTTCAGCCCATAAATGATGAGGCATGTTCTTATCATTCATCAATGCACGTGCAACCTCTGCAATGTGCCTATTTTTCCTTTCTGCGACCCCATTCTGTTGTGGAGTATATCTGCATGTAAAATGCCTGCGTATACCATGCATTCGTAGAAAATCTAAAAAATCATTGGAGAAGTACTCTCCCCCTCCATCTGACCTCAATGTCTTGATTTGCATATCTGTCTCCTTCTCAATCATAACTTTGAAGTCTTGAAAGTGACCAAACACTTCACTTTTGTTACGCATGAAGTAGACCCATACTTTCCTTGTATGGTCATCAATGAAAGAGACGTAATACCTGCAACCATGTATACTTGCAGTATCGGTTGGACCCCAAACATCTGTGTGCACCACCTCAAGTGGATTTTTACATACATTGCGCTCATGTGGAAATGAGCCCTTTGACTGTTTTCCAAACTGGCATGCTGCACACACTTTATGCATATCATCCACCTTGAATTTGGGCAAACCTTTTACAATCTATGTTGATTGCATGCTGCGCAATCTCTGCTCATTAACATGGCCAATGCGTTTGTGCCAAATGTCAACATCAGCCACAACACCTGTGCCCTGTGCAAATAATGCAGCTTTTACCTCAGGCATGTCTACATTCAGTGTAAACATTTTTCCCACACATTTTCCCTTTGTGATCAGCTTATAGCCATTCTGAAAATCTTCTACATAACAGCCATTCAGATTGAAATGAACCTGCAAACCGTGCTCAACCATTTGTCCAATAGAAACAAGATTCTTTGTAATGTTTGGGACATGAAGTACATGTGCTAAGTACTTTGATTTCCCAGTCTTTGTATTTAGAGGTATGTCCCCTACATGAGCAATGGGGTGAGCTGTGTCATCTCCTGTCTGCACATAGCCTGACACATCTGGTTTGCACATATCTCTAAACCACATCTGGTGAGCTGTGTCATCTCCTCTCTACACATAGCCTGACACATCTGGTTTTCGCATATCTCTAAACCACTCTCCACGAGACGTCATGTGATTAGAGGCACCTGAATCCACATACCAAACATCATCTTGGGTGGAATTCTCTGCAATCATTGTATTCATTACATGCTGCATAAGCAACATGCGCTCATTTTTGTTGTCATCTGCATCTCTACTAGTAGATGCATAGTTGCCCTGTTCTCTCTTTCCACTTGCTTTTCCCTTTGGACAGTCACGTGACATGTGACCTCTTCACGTGACATGTGACCTCTTTCACCACAAGTCCAAAATTCTCTGCTATCTGCAGTATGTTGCTTCCTGCTTGATCCTGCACCACGACCTCTTTGACTCCCCCTGCCTTGAGACTGGTTTCCCCTGCCACCTGTATTGTTTTGATTTGATTGACCTTCTTGAAATTGGCCCCTGCAACCCCTTGGGCATCGAACACAACCTCTACCTCTACCTCTGTTGGAGTTAGAATAGAAGGCCTGTTCAGAATTATTTCTGCTATGAGAAGAAGATGTGTCAAGGTTCTTCTCCTCAAGAACAAGCATAGAAATCAAATCTTGGAACACGGGGATGTCGTCTCTTGTATTCATGGAAGACCTGAAATGTACATACTCATCTCCTAGGCCATCCAAGCATGCACGAACAATGTCATCGTCTTCCACTGAGACTTTAATAGATCCAAAAGCCTCAATGATACTCTTGATCTTCAAAGCATAATCATTGATGGAGAGGTTGTTCCTCTTAACCTGATTTAGCTCCGACTTTAGTTGAAGCTTCCTGGCCTTGGTGTTCACCTCGAACACTCTGCCTAATTTTTCCATGCAATGGCGAGGGTTTCAGCATCCTGTAGATAGCCCATCATGCCATTTGTGATGCTCATAGAAAGCCAATACATCACTTTTCTCTAGCCTTGTTGCCAGTCCCTCAAAGCTTTCCTTTGTTCTGTTGTAGCATTTGCCTCGGGAATCTCTGGTTCCTTTTCATTGTTTCCTTCTACATAGTCCCAATAACCTTGTCCTTTTAGGAAATTTGTTATTCTGAACTTCCATGCAGGGTAGTTATTTTTCTCAAGATTCTCAGTAACAATCTGACTGAAACCATCAGACATCTTGAAGCACTAAGACAAAATAGCTGCAATCTGCAAAAAACCTGCAAATCTACTGAACCTGCTATCGTGGTACCTGTAACGCTTTCTACACTCAACGAGTGTCCACAATCAAGCATACATACAACCACTGTACTTGTACAGTAAATCTCTGTGTACTGCACTTTGGAGACCTGTTCAGATTGGGAACGAAGGGATTGTGATGCTCTTGCTCTGTTAGCCTCTCTTGCCTACACCAGGCTCTGATACCATGTAAAGAAAGAGGATGCAAGAGAGCTACACAAGATAAGCACAAAGCACACAGAGATGGAAAGCTTCTTCTTCTTCTCACAGAAAAGAGAGTACAAAATGACTTAGTGCTAAAGATGAAAAGTAGCACATATGTACATGCGGTCACTAAGTGTGAACACGCTAGAAGCGTACTAGGCTGGCACTATAAGTGTAGTCCAGCTGTAGAATCACTGGCAGAGATCCTCCGTGTCGGTCACATAACACGCCAGTGAGTAAATTCCGTAAGCGGCCAAGACCCGTAGTGGATGCCAGCTCAAGATGTAGAGCTCGACATCTCAACAATATGCACTAGAGGGACTAGAGGCCTTAAGGTACATAGGCTGGGCCGTGTCCACTCTAAGGCATGCACCAAAGGAGAGAGATCTCCCTAGTCCTTGGCTATGGTTCAAGCGAGGGGGCCGCTGCGCTGGCAAGCCTGATGGTATGCGGTGGCCTTGCAAGGCACGGTATAGGCAGTTTTTGGCCAGTATGCGGCGGCATCAGCGGCACGCGCGCCCGCCTGTGGTGGTTTGGCAGTTTGCAATAGTCATGACGTGGCGGGCCCCGTTGGGGGTGGATTCTCGCGGCCTAGTTAGGCTCCAAACCTTTTGAGACTAGGTGTGTAATAAGGGGGAATTAGCAATATCGCTAATGCCTCCTTGGTATTAGATAGGGGGGGAGTCCCAAGGTGGGAGCATGTAGTGGAAAGTATAAGAGAGGGGAAATCCGGAGGTCGAGCACACCAAGGAGAAGACCGGTCCGAAGGCTCCCAATCCGGACATGTCCCATGGGGATAAGAGAGGGAAAGAAAGAGAGAAAGAGGGAGAGAGAGAGTCCGAGGCCGCCAGGGTGTACAAAGCAAAAGACAAAGGCTAGGCAAGCCAAGGCAAAGGTCAAGATGGAGGCCGGACCAAAGAGGAAGAAGATGAAGGAGAGAGAAATAGAGAGAGAGAAGGTTGGAGGGAGTCGGACAAAGAGGGTCAAAGCTAAACCAAAGGAGCAGTGCAAAGGGTGGCCTTCCAAAAGGGAAAAAAAGGCAAGTGTGAGTCAGACAAAGAGGACCAAAATTGGGCCAAAAAAGTAGTGTAAGCTAGACTCCCCAAAGGGGTAAAAATACTGAGGAAAATATAAAAATAAAAAAGCCTAAAGGCAATAGCGACCTCGCTATTGCCCCCCCCCCCCCCCCCCCCCCCCAAGTACAAAGAGAGCAAGAGAAAGCAGAGAGAAGCAAAGAGGCTACCCCCTCCAAAAGATGCCAAGTCAAGGTGCTAGATGGACAAATTAAAGTGTAAATTCCAAAATTAAAGGCCCCCCTATAAAGATCATTTTTGGATCAAATTAGGGGCTTTTTAGGTGCCGTTTGAAGCCTGCAAAGCGGAGTTCTCGGATAGATCAACCCGTTTGTAAATTTTTCTTGAAAATGGCCATGGTGATGGCGGTGCAAGCTAGTGTACATGGCTTTTGAAATGCATTCAACCCACCGTTGCCCCCTTTTGTTGTTGTTTCCCCTTCCCCTCTTCTCTTTCTCTTGCTTGCATGTTTCCCCTCGATGACGGTTGTGTGGAAGTGTGTACCCCCCCAGACCGACGGTGTTTTGTGTGAGAGAGTGAGATTGAGTGGTTTTAAGCGTGTGTAAGGGTGGAGACAGACCGTGGCAGTAGGTATGCTTTGTGTGGTGGGTTTGTGGAGTGCGAGAACAGTGGAAATTGAGCAGGCGGTGGTTTGCTAGTGTAAAGTGTATTTTTTGAAGGTGTTTTTCGAGAGGGTAGGGGTGTTGTGGATACCATGAGCTATAGAGAGGCTCTTGTGTTTGTGGCGGGCATGTTCCCCCATTCCCCCTCTCCATCTTCTGGTGCCCCCACTGAGGAGCATGCTGATTGCTCCCAGTTAATCGAAAAGAAGCAATTTTTTGCGTTGGAAGTCATGGCAGCTAGAAGCTATGGACCGATTTTCACAGGCAAAGAGAGCCCTCACGAGTGGATGTTGGATTTCGAGCTGTATATGCTATCGTTGTGTATGCCGAACGAGGATAGAAAAATGCAGACTTTTCCTTTGGTGATGCGTGGTAAAGCTAAAGTATGGCATGAAGCGTTTGAAGGCGAGCCAAGGCAAGCATGGCCGGCTCTATAGGCGAGGTTTCTTCACGACTTTCGCAAGGAGGCATCCCCAGTTGAGATGGATGCGAAGCTGAAGGCGCTTAAACAAGATGGAAGTGAAGAATTCAATCTATTTTTGGGTCATTTTTAAGAGTGTTGGGCAGAATTAGCGACCGCCATACAATTGGCTAATGGAGACTACTTCAAGCTAGAAAAGTTCATGGCATGTTTGCACCCCAAAGTGAGAGAAACTGTCGACTTTGAGAGCCCAGAGAATTACAATGGTGCGGTAGTGATTTCCCGATCGAAGAGGAGAAAGATAGGAAAAAAATAGAGCAGGGTGTGTCAGGCTATGAGACAATGGCCCATGTTGAACCGCAGGGTCCACGGGAGGCTATGCACGAAGAAAATCATGGAAGTCGAGCTGTAGCTGTTGTGCCACAAATTGGGTACGCACAGTGCAAGATTTTTTCGAGAAAATGCAGGAGTTGCGGCTCAGTGTCATGGATAGAGGACCAGCAAGAGGAGCAAAAGGTAGGGCAAGGCCGCTGCCAGGTAGGTGTTACAATTGTGGAGAAGAGGGTCACTATGCACCTGAATGTCCTCGGCCACAAAGGGAGAGAGGAGGCATTTAAATTCAATGGTCCAAGAGAAAAAGCGGTGGAGAATCTTGTGCACCCAGCTCCGCAAAATGGAGGTGAGGTCCCAAGAGTGAATATTATCCGGGTGGATAAGCAGGATGTTGAGATTTTGGCCAATAAGAGATCAAGAGTTTAGACGTAGACAGAGACAAAGCGGGAAACCAATGCTCGCAAAGGCAAAGAGAAGGTGTACAAGGGTAGAGATCATCCCGAGCCTAGCAAAAGAAGGAGGCGTCTCAAAATCAAACAGGCTGATTGAGTTAGGGCGTGGCTATCCTGAGTACAATCTAGTAAGTGATGTTCAAAATCAAAAAGCAAACATTACTTTTGGTCCGTTGATGTTAGCGTTAAATCCAAAGTTAAGGAGACAGTGGGCCAGAAGTGTTAGCACCAGGCTACCAAGAGCTAAGGGAAATGTGCAAGCGGTGCAAAATATAGCTTTGAGGATAGGTAACCCCACTAATGTTCTTCCACTGGTGGATGTGATTATAGAAAAGAGGATGCAGGTATAGGCCTACATAGATGGTGGAGCGCAGGTTTGTGTCATGACAGAAGTAGCCATGAAAGAGACAGGAGTCAAGGCAGTAGTCAAGTCGAATGTACGCATTGACGAAGGAAATTTGGAATGGCGGCCTCTACACCAAAACAAACTCCATTGCGCCACAAGGGAAATGAGATAAGGGCACCACCTAGTCTTGGAAGCATGGGCTAGGACCGCTACACAAAGAGAGAGAGAGAGAGAGAGAGAGAGAGAGAGAGAGAGAGAGAGAGAGAGAGAGATCACTATGAATGAAGCATTAACCTTAGTGTGTGTACAAGGAATGGATGACTTCAAACACTCCCAACACAAATAGTCATGTAGATTACCAAACAACCACTCAAGGATTAGCCAAGATCACTTCAAGCACTCTCACACACATATAAAAGATTTCTCTTAATTAACATAAGTAAGAGGAGGAGAGGTTACTAGCATGAAACAATTTGCACTCTAGAATGTGCAAGAATAGAGTGAATGAATGAGCTTATGGGCTCATGGTGAGTGATACAAAGACTCAATGGGGCTGAGGGAGGCTTGAAATTACAAAGGGGAAGGCCTCTTTATATAGGAAAGAGAGTGATTAGGAGTGAGGTTAAGATCCAAGTGTAATTTGTACAAATGAAGCTTGATTAGGGACATTCAACCAATGAAGAAGCTCCTTCCAAGTGATTTGTTAACCAATTAGCTCCATCATCACTTGTGTTGTCTTCACTCCTTCCTCCATAGCTTGAGTCCAAGAGCTTCCTTATTTTAAAATGTAAAGAATCTACATAAAATCAATACATATCTAGTAATAATAGAAAGAGGTTGAATGAGAACTTATGAATTACAACAAGATTAAGCATGACTTGAGAGGTGATTAGAAGAGGAATTTTGATGGGTTTTTGAGCTTGAGAGAGAGGAGGAAGGAGAGGAGGGTGAGAAGACTAATGGATGATTTTTAGAGAAGGTCTCAATGTGGAAAAGGAAGGGTGTGTGTGTGTAAAGGTAGAGGGGGTGGTCTCCACCACAGTTGAAAAAACTGGCGTCCGCCATTTTGGCCATATCTCCTAGACCGTAGATGCAAAAATTATTAAAAAAATATGGCCAGAATTTCTAGCTCATGAGCTACAACTTTGATGAAGACAACTTTTCTTGGATCGGAGTGGAAGTATTTTTTAAAAATTCAGCAAAATCATGTGTCTGGTTCCTTCCTTTACCAAGTCTTCCACTTGGGTCCCATTTGTTTGAATCATCATATGGCTCCAAAGCCATGATGATATGAGCCACTCATGACCCTTGAATCATGGGTGCATGGCTCCACAACCACATCATATCTTTTCTTTTCACATTTACATATTTTCCCTTCCTTTTACCACTAGGTTCTCCCTCTACCTTTCACCTCCGGTGAACTAGTCAAGAAAAAATTCCTATCAAATCATTTTTTTTTAATTTTTCCAAGAGGTTGTTCTCACTCTTTCTTTTATTGTAAACCTCTAGAAGCAAGGAAAACCAACAAAATATGATAAACAAAAATTTGTGATAGGCTCGGATCATAGCCCCCCCAAACCTGGCTAGCGGTATTTATGCCTCTAGCCTACTTTCTTTGATCTTGAGCTAACCTTATCTTGATGTGATAAGGCTTTAGACGCCATCCATTTGTCGTGGTCTTGTGCACTTTACCATCAATGTCTTGAAGTCTGTAAGAGCCATTTTTGAACTTTTTGGTGACCAAGAACGGGCCTTCCCATCGAAAAAGAAACTTTCCATCCTTACGAGTGTCGAAGCGATTGTCATATCGAAGCACCAGAGATCCCTTTTTGATGTCTTTGGATGCTAGCTTTTTGTTGAACTTTTCTCTGCGCTTCTCTGCTTCTTGAGAATAGTGGTTGATGGCTTCTTCACGATCCAATTGCAGCCTCTCTAGATCCATGATCCTTTGATGTACTTTCTCCTTTTGAGAGCCTACCTGGCTACCCAATATTCGAAGACTTGTTACCTTCACTTCAATGGGAAAAAGCGCCTCCTTTCCATAAACCAAATGAAAGGGTGTGTACCCTAATGTGGTTTTGAAGGAGGTTCTATAAGCCCATAGAGCTCCATTCAGGTGTTTGTCCCAATCTTGGCGCCTGGCATGTACCTGTTTGGTGAGAATTTTGCAAATGATTCCATTTACCTTTTCCACCAAACCATTGCACTGAGGGTAGTAAGGAGTAGAGTGTTGATGTTGAATATTTAGCTTCTTCATGAGTTCTCCTACCAAGTCTCCTCTAAACCCTGGTCCTCTATCAGATAGTATTTCAAGAGGGGTGCCAAACCGGCAACAGATGTGGTCAAAGATGAACTGACTCACATCCTTAGCAGTAATTCTATTGGTCGGCATAGCCTCAGCCCATCTAGTCATGTAGTCTACTCCCATGATGATGTACTCTTTACCTGACTGAGTGCGTGGTAGAGGCCCTATGGCATCAATTCCCCACTTCTCAAAGGGCCCATATACCTTTATTGGGTTATGAGGTTCAACTATGAGCCATCGTGGTCCTGCTTTCTGACATTCATCACATGTTTGACACCAGTATTTGACATCACGATGAAGACTTGGCCAAGTAAACCCAGCTTGTAGAACCTTTCTACTAGTGACGTCGTGTGCAAAGTGTCCTCCGCACATATCATCGTGACAAGCTTTTAAAATCTCTTCAATTTCACTCTTCAAAGGCACTCTCCTAAGCACACCATCCTTACCAAGACAATACAAGTCATCATTTACTATGCGATACTTGGTAGCCTTCCTAGCTAACCATCGCCTTTCCCCTGCATTCAAGTGTTTAGGAGCCTCTCCTTGCTCCAGAATGTGCATAATATCTTCCAAGTCCTCCTTGCCTTGCTGAAGTGGAAGTTTGATGGCCACTGCTCCCACTATTGACTCATTTAACTTTGATGATGCTAGGTGGTCTGCATCATTGTTCTGGTCTCTTGGCACATGATGTACTTGTGCCTCCCTAAATCTCCTCATAAGAGCTTTGGCTTCTCTCATTTTAGTAGAGAGACGGGCATTTTTGCAAGCCCATGTACCTTGCATTTGCCTTACCAAAAGCATGGAGTCACCAAAAGCGTTTAATCTCTTAATTGAATTATCGAGGCACCAACAAAGGCCATGAATTAGAGCATGATATTCTGCTTCATTGTTGGAGTGGACATTTTCTAGAGTGATCCCTTCACCATGGATCCTCTCTCCCAATGGAGATAAGACCACGATGCCTGCAGTTGCCTTATCCTTGGTTCTCTTGTATGCTCCATCAAAGTAGAGGCTATAAGCATTGACCAAAGCCTCTGGAGCTGGAGGTGGTGGAAGTTCCTTTCTCTTCAAATGGAAAACTTTTTCATAGCACTTGTTTGTTAAAATGTCGGCTAAGCATGCTCGAGTTGTTCTTTCAACCTGTATTGTATAATCAAACTCTTGAAGTCGCACCACCCACTTTGCTATTTTGTCAGAGATTTCCATATGTTGTAGTGCATAGGGAAACATATCCTCCACAGTGATAATTACAAACCTCTTCGGCAGCAAGTATGGCCGAAATTTGGTTACCGCAAACATGAGAGCTAACACTAGCTGTTCCATCAGGGTGTAGGCCTTCTCTGTGTTTTTCATGAGGTGGCTAGCAAAATACACAGGCCTCATAAAGGATGTTTTTGGATCTTTTTGTAGGAGGGCAGCACCAATGGCCTCTTCTCCCACACTAGGGTTTACAAAGAATGTTTCTTCCCAACAAGGTTGGAGGATTACAGGGAGTGACCCTAACATTTTTTTAATCTCTCTAAAATGCCCATCACTTTCTTCACTCCAAACAAGCGTCTCTTGACGAGTCAGCTGTTGTAGAGGAAATATCACTTGGGAGAGTAAGTGTATGAATCTACTCAAATATCTTAGCTTTTGCAAGAAAGAGATTAATTGTTTGATGGAAGTTGGGGAAGGTAGATTTAGCAATGTTTCTATCTTTTCAGGATCTACCTCAATTCCGTCAATGGACACTACATGCCCTAATAGTGTAACCTTGCTTTCCCCAATGTGACATTTGTCCTTGTTTAGTTGTCCACCCAGCTTAGATAAACGAGTAAATCCTTCATCAATCTTGCCGAGATGCATACTTTTGGAGCTGTAAATACAAAAGTCATCTATGAAAACCCTTATGGACTTACCAAAGTAAGGTTGGAAGACCATGTTCATGAATCGTTGAAAGGTGGCTGGAGCGTTGGTGAGACCAAAAGGCATGACTCGAAATGCAAAACATCCCCATGGTGTGATGAAAGTAGTCTTTTTCTGGTCCTCCTCTGCAATGCGTATTTGAAAGTAGCCAGAGTAGCCATCACACACTGTGTATCTCTCATGGCCTGCTACTTCATTTAGAATCTCATCTTGAAATGGGAGAGGGAAGTGGTCCCTCTTTGTTGCAGCATTTAGTGGCTTGTAATCCACGCACACTCGCCATTTACCATTCTTCTTTGGCCTCACCACTACTGGGGAGACCCATTCTGAATCTTCTACTGGGTATATGAATCCTGCTTCTAAGAGTCTCTTCACCTCAGACAAAAGTGCATTTTGTTGCACAACTCCTAATCTTCTTAGTTTTTGTACTACTGGCTTGCTCCCTTCTTTTAGATGGATATGATGCTTCACTGCAGTGACACCTGTAATGTGAGTGTAATCAGAAATAAACAATGATGCATGCTTCTTGAGAACATTTATATAACCCTCCTTTTCTTCTTCCTTTATATCCTTGGATAACATCTCCTCTAGGCTGGCATCCCACACATTCTCCATTTGGATCCTTGGGTTGTCTTCTGATGAGGTAGTTTCCCTTTATGGTGACGCCCATGACTTCGAGAGTGCTATCACTCTCTTCACCTGAACTCTCTTCCTTGTCCATGGATGAGGAGCATCCACTTGAGCTCCACTCATCAGCTAACGTCTCTAGTTCAAGGTTCTCTTGTCGCCCATTCTTTAGGTTATAAACCACCTTCCGACTATGGCCACCCATGCGAGGCCTCAACTCCAAGTCTCCTATTGCCCAATCTTGCCTAGCTCCTATACCCATGAGCCAAGGTCGTCCTAAAATAAGGGGGTATCCTTCTCCCTTTACTGGCATCACATAAGCATCAACCTCTGTAGTGATTCCAAAAACAGAAACTCTCAAAGCTTTCACTACACCCACACAAGTGACAAAGACATTATTGGCCATTTTTGCCCTAAAGTTTGATGATTCCATTACCTCTAAACCCAATTGATGCATTAGCTTTTCTGTCATGACACAAACCTCTGCTCCACTGTCAATGTAAGTTTTTGGAATCCGTTGTCCCTTGATTTGAGCCTCCACCAAAGGCACTATATCCTTGAGACCATATGCTTTGATTACACTTACTAGCTTACTTCGCTTTGCCCTCATGCTCACCATTTTTGACCATTGTCGTCGAAGCTTTGGGGAGATATGAAGTAGTTGTGGCCAAGTAATCTTTGGTCCTTGAGAACTCACATCAGCTGTCAAGTCATAAGGTTGTGTCCGAGATCCCATAGGGAAATCAGAGATGTCAATTTGAGACCTAGTACAGGTCTTTCTCTTCTTGGCTTCATCTTTAGTTGCCCGAGATGTACTTGCTTCATTGCTTGCATCCTTGCTTGTTTCTTTACCTACTTCATCTTGGACACGCACACGTTTGATAGGCATTGTAGCCACTTCATCTATCTTCATCTTCCCTTTAGCTATTTCTTCCTGGTTGCTTCTGCCCTTGAGGACCTCCTCCATCCTTATGATGCTCACATTTGGTTGAGTAGCAGGGGCTTGAGCTTGAGCACGAGGTGGCTGCAAAATTTGAGGTTGCGGTTGCTCTTGTGCTTGAGCTCTAGCACGGGGAGGACTTACTTGTTGTTGAGGACCTCTGACAGGGTAGTCATATCTTCTGGGATGAGGGCAATTATACATGCCGTGGCCATTTTCCCCACAATTGTAACACAACATTTCCCTTGCTTGACGTCGCATTGGTGGCCGATTCCCACCATTTCCCTCAATAGGCCTTCTTGCACCGTGCACAATATTTACTCTCAACCCCTCTAGCTGGTTTGTGAGATTGTTTATTTGCTGGAGCATATCTTCTTGTTGACCTCTATTGAGGTCTGGTGCATTAGGCACATTTGGAGGTATGTGAGAAGCTTCCATAGTTGTGATATTGCCTCCCAAAGCTAGCTGGCCAGCTTGGGCTTGATAGAGAATCTTTCTATTCTTTTCCCTAGCAATTCTTAAGGCATCTTCAAAAGCATTTGGAAATTTGCTCTTTACCTTCTCCCTTAGCAAGGGGTACAAACCTGAGATAAATCGATCCTTTTGGAGGCAATTGGGAGCTCGCTCACCAGGGTTTAGTGAGTCTGACCATTGCCCCCAAAGTTTCAGAAAACCTTCCTCATAGGTTGCATAACCATGAGGGTCAACTTGATGAAGGGCCAGAAGCCGTTGCCATAGTTCTTCTGCCGAATTGGCTCGTTGAAATCTTCGTAGGAAAGCCGCCTTCAATCCCTCCCAATCAATTCTTTGGGTTGGATCTAGAGCCTAGAACCATACCTTAGCTTCTTCTTTGAGCACCAAAGGAAAAGATCTCAATTTCAATGCTTCATCATCCCTCCCAGAGACAAGGAAATCCATCTCCAAGTTATCCAAAAAATCCCCAGCATTTTCCCCACTACACCCAAAAAAAATTGGGAAAGCCATCATAAAAGTGGGTTGCCTTCCTCTCAATACAGCACAAAAATGAAAACGTCTAGGCCCAAATCATATCTTATTAAGGGTAGAATAAATGGGTTGATAGATGCATTAATCTCAGCTAGACGACGAGGGCCTAGTAAGTTCCTTATGATGTTTTGGAACCTAAGCTTTGTGCTAGCTATTATATGCACAATTTGTCTAGCAAGAGGTTGGAAAGGTCCATATAAATCCCTATGATTCATGGAGTATGCTTAAAGCAAGATGAAGATGTGAACATCAAAAGATACATTATACTCCAAAATAGGAAATATTATAGGGTCAGGGGACAACAATATCTCTCTCAACCTCTCAGCTCCAAAATAGAAGACCAATCTTTGTTGGAAAAAAATCTTTCTATCAATGCGCACATTCACCCTAATATTCTGAACTGATTGAAAGTTGTAGAAAATGGGATTATTCATTGGTGCATTAAATACAAACTTCCATGAAGCACTGTATTGAAGTTGAGCTCTCTTGGATCCCACCATTTGAGAGATGCGAAGAATTTTCTCACCAGTGATTAGCCTAGCTTTGGTGTGACCATCTTCAGCTTTGTAGAGTTCATAGGGTTCGATGGCTACCCTCTCAACCACCTTGAGCCTTCTTGCTAGTAGTAGTTGGAGTGCATCACCATATGTAGCCTCTTGCCAATACCGCACCCCATTGATGTGTAGATCCCCCTCCAAAAACTTGTTAATACCCGAGTTTGAGAGTGCTTTCACCACCTGAAGTCGAGGCTTCAAAGGAAGTGTCTTCACACTAGCCACAAAGCACTCAACACAATTTTTTGACCTAGGGACTTGATGACTACAAGATTTTCCTTGAAGCAAAGAAGGGTGTGTATAGTTAACTCTCTTTACCCGCATACGTGCCATTTGTCGATAAAGACGCTTCTTTTCTCGAGCTTCTTGGGGAGACCATAGTGGAAGTCTCGGAGAATTTGATGGATCTTCCTTCATAGGATTGACAGAGCGCTGCTTGAGAACTCCTTCGTGGGGGCACCAATTTATGACGAAGGAAATTTGGAATGGCGCCTCTACACCAAAACAAACTCCATTGCGCCACAAGGGAAATGAAATAAGGGCACCACCTAGTCTTGGAAGCGTGGGCTAGTACCGCTACACAAAGAGAGAGAGAGAGAGAGAGAGAGAGAGAGAGAGAGAGAGAGAGAGAGAGAGAGAGAGAGAGAGAGAGAGAGATCACTATGAATGAAGCATTAACCTTAGTGTGTGTACAAGGAATGGATGACTTCAAACACTCCCAACACAAATAGTCATGTAGATTACCAAACAACCACTCACGGATTAGCCAAGATCACATCAAGCACTCTCACACACATATAAAAGATTTCTCTTAATTAACATAAGTAAGAGGAGGAGAGGTTACTAGCATGAAACAATTTGCACTCTAGAATGTGCAAGAATAGAGTGAATGAATGAGCTTATGGGCTCATGGTGAGTGATACAAAGACTCAATGGGGCTGAGGGAGGCTTGAAATTACAAAGGGGAAGGCCTCTTTATATAGGAAAGAGAGTGATTAGGAGTGAGGTCAAGATCCAAGTGTACTTTGTACAAATGAAGCTTGATTAGGGACATTCAACCAATGAAGAAGCTCCTTCCAAGTGATTTGTTGACCAATTAGCTCCATCATCACTTGTGTTGTCTTCACTCCTTCCTCCATAGCTTGAGTCCAAGAGCTTCCTTATTTTAAAATGTAAAGAATCTACATAAAATCAATACATATCTAGTAAGAATAGAAAGGGGTTGAATGAGAACTTATGAGTTACAACAAGATTAAGCATGACTTGAGAGGTGATTAGAAGAGGAATTTTGATGGGTTTTTGAGCTTGCGAGAGAGGAGGAAGGACAGGAGGGTGAGAAGACTAATGGCTGATTTTTAGAGAAGGTCTCAATGTGGAAAAGGAAGGGTGTGTGTGTGTAAAGGTAGAGGGGGTGGTCTACACCACGGTTGAAAAAACTGGCGTCCGCCATTTTGGCCATATCTCCTAGACCGTAGATGCAAAAATTATAAAAAAATATGGCCAGAATTTCTAGCTCATCAGCTACAACTTTGATGAAGACAACTTTTCTTGGATCGGAGTGGAAGTATTTTTTAAAAATTCAGCAAAATCATGTGTCTGGTTCCTTCCTTTACCAAGTCTTCCACTTGGGTCCCATTTGTTTGAATCATCCATGATGATATGAGCCACTCATGACCCTTGAATCATGGGTGCATGGCTCCACAACCACATCATATCTTTTCTTTTCACATTTACATATTTTCCCTTCCCTTTACCACTAGGTTCTCCCTCTACCTTTCACCTCCGGTGAACTAGTCAAGAAAAAATTCCTATCAAATCATTTTTTTTTAATTTTTCCAAGAGGTTGTTCTCACTCTTTCTTTTATTGTAAACCTCTAGAAGCAAGGACAACCAACAAAATATGATAAACAAAAATTTGTGATAGGCTCGGATCAGCATGAGGATGGCCAACCATACTAAAGCCACATGTCACGGTGTGGCTCAGGACGTGAAGGTCAAGGTGATGGGCATAGAGTGGCTGATAAACTTTTTTGTGATGAAAGCAGGAGATAATGCTTATCCGATCATTTTGGGTAGGCCATGGCTTTTGTCAATGGTGCTAAGCAAGATTGGGAGATGCCTGACAAAGAGAGAGGAAGGAAAATTATGCTTGATTTGAAGACCAAGGAGAGAAGTTCTCGTCCTATGGTAGTTAAAGATGAGGGCAACACGACGAGCTACGAGTACGAGACAGAGAAGGGTTATAATGAAGGATACACTAGCATAGAGGAAGAAGAGAGCGAGGATGACATGGTGAAGATAGATGGAGAATTATTCGGAGTCACCATAGATGACTCCCCACCTAAAGAAGAAGGTATGCAGCCTCAAGCTCATGGTTTAAGCATAGAGGAGGTTTCAGACATGTTAAGTGAATATTTGACCAAGGGTGAAAAGGAGGGTTATATTTGACTGTGTGAGTCTTATCCAAATCTGTTTGTGACGGAGTACAAGCATTTGCGTGGTGCAAGGGGGGTAGAGCACAAGATTGTTCTCAAGGAGAGACATAAGCACAGAAGCTGAAAAGGCTAGGGAAAATCCAAAAGGAGGCCCTTTGGCAGGAGATCAATAAGTTGTTGGATGCAGGCATCATATACCCTGTGAAAGAGTCAGAGTGGGTCTCACCAGTGGTTATAACCCCTAAGAAGAATGGGTAATAAAGAGTGTGTGTCAAGTACAAGCCACTGAATGTGGCGAACAAGAGAAATCACTATCTGTTGCCGTTTCAAGATGAGATCCTAAACCAAGTGTCTAGGCACGAGAGATACTCGATTATGGATGGCTTTTCAGGGTACTTTCATATAGGGATTGCACTTGAAGACCAGTTGAAGACCACATTCCTATCTCCATGGGGTTGTTTTGCTTACCGCAGGATGCTGTTTGGACTAGTGAATGCATATGCCACCTTCCAAGATTGGATGAACAGGGTATTTGGTCCATACCTGGGCCATTTTTTTAGGGTCTTTATGGATGATATATAATGTTACAATTCAAGATTAGAGCACCTATCAAAGTTGCAGTTATGCTTTCAAAGGCTTGATGAAGAAGGAGGTCAGTTGAACCCCAACAAATGCAAGCTAGCACAGCCTCAAGCGTAGTTGTTGGGTCATGTGGTGTCGCAAAACAGTATAGAGGTTGATCCCGAGAAGGTGAAAGCGTTGGTGTTGATGGAGCCACCATCAGATGCTCAAGGTTTGGCTTCGTTTGTTTCTTTTGAATGTTGTCGCAATATGTGCATCCTCTTCAAAAGAGGGCTCAACAGGTGCATGGTTATGAATGGGATGGGGAAGCTCAAGAAGCTTTTGATAGAGTCAAGGAGATTTTCTGTCAGTTGTCAGCGGTATGTCCTCCAAGTCGAGAGTACGACTTTTATGTGTCTATGACAGCGGGCACAATTGCTATTGGAGCGGTTCTACTGCAAAAGGTAGGAAGAAGCTACAAGACAATATATTTTGAGAGCAGAGTGTTTAGCCTAGAAGAGGCTACCTACACCGAGGCGGAGCAATGGGTGATGGATTTGGTCTTCGCTTGTTGCAGGAAGTTCAAGGTGCACTTAGTTGTGCACAAGTTTTTTGTGTTGACAGCTAATAATCTATCGGTAGAGGTAGTGCTACATTTGAAGCCAGCAAGAAGGATTATGAAGTGGGTGTTGGAGCACTTGAGTTCGAATTCGAGTTCAAGATAGATCACACCCATTGGTCTCACTTGGCAAACATTCTTGTCAGCAAGGCCATCAATTTTCCGGCCTATCCAAGGGTGGTGCGAGATGAAGCTAAGGAGGAGCCGGATTTGGAGGATGCTTTTACAATGTGGTTCGACGGACCGTATCAAAGGGTAGTACAAAATGCAGAAGGAGGTGTGGTGATACACAACCCAAATAGCAAAGCCACATTTTTGAAGGCGTATGATTTGGAGGATGTCCATACCAATATTGAGGTGGAGTATCTCACTGTGCATTTGGGTTTAAAGCAGTGTATAGAGTTTGGCATTTCAAGGTTGGTAGTGAAGAGAGATGTGTTGCTAGTCATAAAGAAACTGTTAGGCCAATGGCAAGTAAAGTGAGATTCTCTAAAGCATTGGTTCTTTTCCATCAAAAAAATGCTAAAGTCTTTTGAAGAAGTCCAATTCAATCATGTCAGGAGAGAGCAGAACTAAGAGGTGGATGAGTTAGCAAAGTAGTAGAGTACAGGTGCATGTTGTAGGTCTATATGTGGCCCCAGCCAGTTATGCAGGTAGGGAGACTCTAAAGGAGATTGAAGGGTTTTTTAGTACAGGGCAATGTTCAGAGGGTTTGTCCAAACTGCAAAAGAGAAGAGTGGTACAAAAGGCCCGCAAATTCACACTGGAAGGTGAGGATCTCATGAACTATGGACATGACGGAGTGCTTAGAAGGGTGCTATACAAAGAAGAGATACGGATGGTGTTGGAGCAATGCCACGAAGAAAGTGGTCATCAGGGCAAAGACCAAGTTCTATTTCGAGTGCTTAGAGCAGGCTTTTGGTGGCCTTCCATTGTGAAGGACATGCATTACTGGTGCAAGACGTGCCATGATTGTCAGACTAGAGGTAAAGACGACTGATAGCGGAGTCACAAGGTGCCATCATCGCACAAAGTGCTTTTGAGAACTGGGGTTTGGATGCCATAGGTCCTCTCCCAAAGTCTACAAGCGGTAAGAAGTACGTGGTGGTAGCCATTGACTACCTTACAAGGTGGGTTGAGACCAAGGCTATTAAGGAAGTAAATGCTAATGTGATGGCTCAGTTTGTGTTTGATAACATCTATTGCCATTTTGGTGTTCCATGGGTGTTAGTTTTCGATAGGGGTCAGGGGTTTAGAAGCAAGCTCATGAGTGCATTAGTGGAAAAGATAAAGATTTAGCATCGGATTTCCTCTCCCATTACCCCCAATGCAATGGTCTAGTCAAGAGTGCTAATGGGCAAATCGTCAAGATGTTAAAAAAGTACGTGTATAAGCAGAAAGCTGAGTGGGAAACAAATCTAGAGAAGTGTCATGGGTGTATAGAACATCCTATAAGGTAGCTACAAATTTCACTCCATTCAAGCTAGTCTATGGTAAGGAAGCTGTGTTGCCGGTGCATGCATAGTTAGGCGCTTTGAAGGGTATGTGGCGTATTAGTGCCACTGAACATGGGGTTCTACAGGATCGGATAGCCAGTTTAGAGGCTTTGCAGATGGACAGAGAGGCAGCCGCACACTACTATGTGAAGCAGAGAGAGAAGCGGGTTGCCAAGTTCAATCGAAACCTACCAGACAAGAAGATAGAAGAAGGAGACCTGGTCATGAAGTACGCAAGCTACCTAAATTTCACATTCCCGAAAAAGTTCAAGAAGAAATGGACAGGTCTGTATAAAGTGCAAAAGGCCTTTCCGAATGAAACTCATCAGCTGGTAAGAGCAAATGGCAAGCTTCTTAGGAACAGGGTGAATGGTGTGCGGCTCAAATTATATTTTGAGAGAAATCTAGTGCCAAAGGTGCATCAAATTGTAATCAAGGGGGATGGGCAGCCCACCTAAAGCATGCGGTGTGCGAGACAAAGGAGATGAATCTTTTGTACATAGCTTGTACATACAGTTATGGTTTTACGAGTGCTTTCAATCGTCAATTTGGCATGCCAATTTTAAAGTTTTGTACACATGCTTTTGGTCAAACATAAATGTTTGACGAGGGGGCTGGGCAATGATGGTGCAGCCAAAGTTGGCCCGAGCTAGAAAGTGGTCCATGCCAGGTAAAGGCAACAAGCAAGTGCAGTGTAGAAGGCTAGGGTAGGTACCAAGGTCCTGAACAACCAAAGGATAGCGGAAGTGTATGCCCAATGTAGCTTTTTAGGCTGAAATAGCTCCAAGTTGGTCCAGATGGGATGACAGATGAAGGTGCCCGAAAAACCAAGTCAGTGCTCTGGAGTGTAGTGTTCAATGTGCTCGAGAAGTCGTTCCAAAAGGCTCATCAAACGGAGCCCAGTGCTCAAGATAGTGCAATTCAAGTTAGAAGGTTTAACAGATCCCTGACGGGTAGGACAATTGGGGATAGGTGGCCCAGGATGATTTTAGTGGACACATGTGTAGAGCACAAATTATGGAGCGTGCTTGTCTTCTCGAATTGCGAATCGGAGCGCTGATTAGTAAGTTATGATCAGTTGAAGATCTGTCGGGGGCTAGGTCTGAGCCCATTTGCCCGCCTTGAAAAATGCACCATCTGGCACTTTTGCGGCCTTGCCAATGTTCTTGGTGATGGTGTGCACTATGTGGAGTTAGTCAAAATTGATCGCATGTGATTCTGAGTTGCGAGCACCAAGTTACAGCCTAGAAAAATTTAGAGCATTTGGAGGTGAAAAGTTTGCAGATGATTTTTTTGTTTTTTGTAGCCTCAGAAAGCGGGACCAAAAGGCGACGGGATTGGCACAGCCCTGGGCCGATGCAATGATGATCCGACACAGCTTTACGGCTCAGTCATCGAGCATGGGAGAGGCAAAAGGGAGCATGGGGAAGGTATGCCCAAAGAAAAGCAGTGTATGAAGGTTTTTTTTTTAAGAGTTTCAATGCATGGAGGCTCAGTGACCCAAGGGGCGTCACGTGGTACAGAAAAAACCTGATATGCACGAGGGGGACTGGAGGCCATAAGGTACATAGGCTAGGCCATGTCCACTCTAAGGCATCAAGCAAAGAACAGAGATCTCCCTAGTCATTGTCTATGGCGCAAGTGAGGGGGGCGCTGCGTTGGCAAGCCTGATGGCGAGCGGTGGCCCTGCAAGGCGCGGTATAGGCAGTTTTTGGCCAGTATGGGGTGGCGCCAGTGGCACGCATGCACGCCTGTGGTGGTTCAGCACTTTGCAACAGCCATGATGTGGCGGACCCCGTTGGGGGTGGCTTCATGCGGCCCAGTTGGGCTCAAAGAGACTAGGTGTGCAATAAGGGGGCATTAGTGATATCGCTAATTATCACTAATGCCTCCCTGGTATTAGATAGGGGGCAATCCCATGATGGGAGCATGTAGTGGAAAGTGTAAGAGCGGAGGAAATCGGGAGGCCGAGCTCACCAAGGAGAAGACCGGTACGAAGGCTCCCAAGCCGGATATGTTCCATGGGGATAAGAGAGGAAAATAAAGAGAGAAAGAGGGGGAGAGAGCCCGAGGCCACCGGGGTGTACAAAGCAAAAGACAAAGGCCAGGCAAGCCAAGGCAAAGGGCAAGATGGAGGCTGGACCAAAGAGGAAGAAGGTGAAGGAGAGAGAAATAGAGAGAGAGAAGGTTGGAGGGAGTCGGACAAAGAGGGTCAAAGCTAAACCAAAGGAGCAGTGCAAAGGGTGGCCTTCCAAAAGGGCAAAAAAGGCAAGTGTGAATCGGACAAGGAGGACCAAAATTGGGCCAAAAAAGCAGTGTAAGCTAAGCTCCCAAAAGGGGTAAAAATAATGAGGAAAAAATAAAAATAAAAAAGGCTAAAGGCAATAGCGACCTCACTATTGCCCCCCCCCCCCCCCAAGTACAAAGAGAGCAAGAGAAATCAAAGGAAAGCAAAGTGGCTACCCCTTCCAAAAGATGCCAAATCAAGGTGCTAGATGGACCAATTAAAGTGTACATTCCAAAATTAAAAGGCCCCCTATAAAGATCATTTTTGGATCAAATTAGGGGCTTTTTTGGTGCCGTTTGAAGCCTGCAAAGCGGAGTTCTCTGATAGATCAACCCCTTTGTAACTTTTTCTTGAAAATGACCATGGTGATGGCAGTGCAAGCCAGTATACATGCCTTGTGAAGGGCAATCAAGCCACCGTTGACTCCTTTTGATGTGGTTTCCCATTCCCCCCTTCTCTTTCTCCTGCTTTCATGTTTCCCCTTGGTGCCGGTTGTGTGGAAGTGTGTACCCCCCCGGACCGACAGTGTTTTGTGTAAGAGAGTGAGATTGAGCAGCTGTGAGTGTGTGTAAGGGTGGAGATAGACCGTGGTAGTAGGTATCCTTTGTGTGGTGGGTTTGTGGAGTGTGAGAACATTGGAAATTGAGTAGGCGGTGGTCTGCTAGTGTAAAGTGTATTCTTTGAAGGTGTTTTTCGAGAGGATAGGGGTGCTATGGATACCCTGAGCTATAGAGAGGCCCTTGTGTTTGTGTTGGGCATGTTCCACCAATCCCCCTCTCCAACGTACATCAAATTGCCAACTACTGAAGAATATGGCACTTTCACCATTTCCTCTTTCTCAGCATTTCTCTTGGGAGAATATTCCTTGCTGAGTTTTAAGTATTCTTGCATTGAGGTACTCAATGAATTCCACCCCTGCATACTAAAATGTTGCAAGAGATCTTGTGGATGTACTTTTCTTCAAACAATTCAAGAATTCCATGTCGGTTGTCTCTCTTGATGTGCATACCAAGAAAGTGATTGGTATTTCCCAAGTCTCTCAAGGAAAACTGAGTGCTTAGCATCCCTTTTAACTGATTGATCTCAGCAATTGATTTCCTTGCAATGAGCATATCATCTACATACAAGATCAAGATGATTAAAGAACCATCATTCAACTTTCTTGTGTATAAGCAATGATACTCTTGACTCCTTATATAACCATGAGACTGCAAGAATTTGTTGAATTTCTAGTACCACTACCTTGAACCTTGCTTGAGGTCATAGAGTGACTTTTTAGGTCTACAAACCAATTTTACCCTCATTGAATTTTGAGGTTCACATACGGAACCCTCTTGCTGTTTCGTGTAGACATCTTCATCTAGATCCCCATGAAGAAATGTTGTTTCACTTCCATTTGGACAACTTCAATGTCCTGGATAGCAATCAAACCAAGCACGGTGTGAAGTGTAATCATCTTGACTATTGGACTGAAATCTCGTCAAAATCCACACCTTTTTACTACATGAAATCCTTGGAAACTAGACGACCCTTGTACCTAGGCTTGGGATATTCCACTGTATCTTGTTCTTGGATGCAAGCTTGCAAGGTAAAGCATGTTTTCCTTCTGGTAGTTCAACCAAATCCCATGTATCATTAGCCATAATCTAATTGTATTTTGATTGCATAGCCTGCTCCCACTTAACACTGTCATCTAGCTATATAGATTCTTTGTAGCACGTTGTCTCTCAAGTGTTAGTGACCAAAATGTGGTGCACACCCGGCTCAAACCGCTCGGGCGCACGTGATACTCTCTCAAAGTGTCTGAGTGCCTGACTACTGGAATCTTCTCTCTATGGATCAATAGTAGTATATTGCACTTGAAGATTAGGTACATCACTACTAAGCTCAGTTGGTTGGGAGGCTACATCCTCAAATCAAGCACATCTGTACTAAATCAAGCACACTAGTAATCTTGCAGTGCTACCAAAGATGGGTAATGACAGGTTGATACAATCTGGAAGCTTGTAGCCCCGGCTCATTTCAGTTTTGGATAATGAAATACACAGTGTGAGTTAACGGTGTTCACCTTTCTCCTTCTCACACTTCCTACTCCCTCCCCGATTATCACCTTGCAGTCGCGTTTGTTGCATTGCAACCGCACGTAAGAGCTCCACGCATTGATGTAAACACATCACAATAATTCGTAGTTTTTGGCGTCGCCGAATTTCATCATAACTACAAATTTACACTTTCAAATAAAACACTAAGCATAGGTGGGGTATTGGGGCATCATTGCTAAGCATTTAGATGCATTCTGGGTCGAAAACGACTAGGTAAAAAATCCACTGTTGTTAATAATTGCGATTTTGGAACTTGACCTAAAGTGGGGTTTGAGACCATAAGCATGTGTGCTTAGGTCTTATAAACATGTCCTAGAAGTTTCATTACGTTTGGATGTCATTTGATGCTGTAACGGATGTGATTTGTTTGCCGATGAGCGATTGGCTTTTGGTGATTTCAGTCACTTAAGTGTAGCTTGAGTTAGATGTGAGTTGTTAGTTGTTTTTTGAGAGATTGACAACCTCTTGTAGCCTCTATGCAGTAGTCGATTTAGCTTCATCCCATGGATTGAAAATTTAATCGTGGTTCTCGCTAATACTACAATAAGATAGGATGGTGAGGTTAGACATGCGTCCCACATCATCTCCTCTACCATGATAATTACTAAGCTATGCTAAGATCTTATGAGTGATTATGTGAGGAGATATACTTCTTTCTCATAGGGAGGAGATATACTTCTTTCTCATAGGGCTACTCCTTCTTCCTCTCAATCTACTCTCATACCCCGCTAGCTCTCACCATCTTCGACGGTGTGTGAGGTCTTAGGTCTGAGACCGTGAGGGAATTGATGTTGTGGTTTATAAGTGTTTGCTTAGTGCTTTAAGCTTCCATATTTATTGCACTCTCTCTCTCTCTCTCTCTCTCTCTCTCTCTCTCTCTCTCTTTCTCTAACTTACACTTTTTTGTCTTTGGAAAGGGTTTCTCTCTAGACTTTCATGGTTCTATTCATGGTCCACACACAAGTATGAAATTTGACTGCACGCTTCCCATCACTGCTTCTTAACCCATTGTATGCAGACCCATTGTCCTTCACCTTCATTTCAATACAAGTAGCAATGATGTATGGTTTCCTAAGGATAAGAGAATATGTAGACCTCCTGTAATTAAAAAAATTGGTCATCTTTCACATCTCCTACAGTCACCCTTACATTTGGACAAGCCTCGTACAACTCCCCTAATGAGTTTTTTTTTTCATAGATCATCCATTCATGATTTATATCAATTGTCCATTTTCCCTTTTGATATAGACTCTTTGACATGAGGTTAATCTCTAATCCATGATCTATCAATGCAATGTATGTCTCTTGTAAGTCTTCCACTTTTATCAAGGTCTCAGTAATTGCTCTTGCCCAATGACTCTTGAGTAAGAACTCTTGTGAGTGTTCTCGAATTCATCTTCATCTTCTAAGAAGCGAACCTATTTTACTCTTCCCATAGACTTGTAGCATCCAACAACATTTTAATCACCTTGATTGCCATAGACATGTACTCCTTGTGCATTTAAAGTCTCTCATTCACTTTGTACATGGATATATTGAGTAAGAGAATGTCAATTTCTCTTTATAGTATCAATTATTTCTTCACGGCACTCCCACTTCACTATGCCAAGGAACTCCCCCAAGGTAAATTCCACATTAATGTTCAAAATCCTCTCTTTCAAAACCTTTTTGAGATTTGTTGCTACCTCTTTATCACATTGAATCTTGTAAGCTATACTCTTTGATCTACCTTTGGTTGTTTCCTTCTTCTTTTCTTTGGTATCTTCTTGCATAGGCACTTTAGGTGTAGGCTTGCCTTGTGGAGAACTTGGTCTAGGAGGCACTTTTTATTTCTACCTCCACTCCTTGTGGCCTTTTTTGAAGGCCCTTCATGCCCATTTTCATGCCTATGTTTCTCTTCAACAACCGGCCTCATTGGCTTAAAATTTGGCAATGTACACATGCAGTGACAAAGAATCTACACGATCATTCCAGCCTATTTTTAGCTGAATGAAATCTCCAACTTCATGAAAAACCTCTTTAGTCATCTTATAATTCATAGAAAATTCTATTGTGCATGGCCACCACAAGTCTCCAGTATCATCAAATGATGCTTCTTCTCCAAACTTGACTCCTTTCTTGTTAGTAGGATCCACCTTCAACCCATAGGCAACTTCCTCTCAACGATTGAGATGATATGGCTAGTAGCTATGTCCTCAACTATCTTCTTCATCTTGCCTTCTCGTAAGTTTGTTCCCAAGAGCTTACATGTTTCACTTAAGTGATACTTACCATCGTTAAAGAACAACAAGATCCTTCATCAAAGAATCTTTGAAACTTTCACAGTTGGGTGGAAAGAGGCATAATCTAGTCCCTAGTCCTCACACTGGTTTACCCTTCCGCAATAACATCATTTACTCTATCCAATAAGAAATCAGCCTAATAGATGGTCTTTTGATGGTTATATATGTATAGAGTGGTACAAGGTACAACCAACCCCAATGATGGTTTCTATGGATATCAAGTAGGCATGGCCTAGCTATCAAGGAATTGATTCATGGGAAGACATGATACATTCAGAGAGCCTCCAAATAGGCAATCTTTTGTGTTAACACTGATGGGGGCTTTTCACAAGCCAAGCTCCCATACCCCTCTTCTCTCGTCCCCACCCCATGAAAACCCCCTCTTAGGGAGGTAGTGATAAAAGACATTGGAAAAAATAGGAAAAAAAATAAAGTATGATTATGTAAATATATGAGAAAGGTAAAATAAGCCACCTCATGCCTGCGGGGCAGTCCATCCCCACCTTGCCTCCCTTTTCTTCACTGTTGCCCCGCTGTGTGTCCCTTTTCCTCTCCTCCACTCAAAAGGTCAACCCCCTCTCTCTTCCCCTTGTCCTTTCTCCTTTCTCTCTCCCCTCAAGCTACCCCACCTCTAACCAATAATGCATTCTAACTCACCAATAATGCACCCTAACTCACATGCAACTTACCCTATCTTCCAAAATAGTATACCCCACCCCCCCTTTCTCTCTCCTATCATATCCCATGACCCAAATACCCCCCCCTCTCTCTGAAGGGCGCCATGTCTCTTGTCTTGTAGCTAAATAACCTCCCCCACACTCACACACACTCAGTTTCACTAAAAAAGGTGCCCACAGACCCATCCCCACCCGGTGGTTACCTGATTTTTCTTGTGTTCACACACATCTGCACACAGATTCACCTCTGAACACACTCCTCTCTCTCCCCTCTTGTAATTACTTTATTCTCCATGTCACCTCTCACTTTTTTTCATCAACCCATCTCTCTCTCTTAGTCTCTCTCTCATGAGACTGCTATTCTGGCACATATACACACGGCCAGACAAGTGGGGCCCACAGTCACATGGCCTATGTAGATAATGATTTCTTCATTTCTAAATTTTAGAATTTCTCCCCCCCCCTCCTTCCCTATATAAAGAGGGGTCACCATCACACAAAAACACACAACATCATCAAAGAACACACTATGCACTGTGTGTGCCTAGTGCACACACACACACACACACCATCACCATCACCGCAATCACCATGCTTATCTTGAGCATGACCTCTACACCCTTGGCTATGGAAGATGAAGGGCAACCAAATGAAGGATGATGGCCATAATCCTCGTGCGAGTCTTCGCCATCAACTCCCACCTATCCGCCATGTGCTCTACCACTCTCTCCCTTCTCATTCCCCTACCCTATGCTCCCCATTTCATCGCCTAATTCTCTAAATAAAGCTTGAGGTTTTGTGAGTATGTTTTCTTGCAATGTTTTGCCCATCTGAGGTGTGCGGAATCGGCACCTAGTCTTGTGTTTTGGAGTGAGCTTGTGTATGTGTGAAGGGTGTGCGGATTCGCCATCCTTTTGTTGCCTAAGTACTAAGCCGCTATACCCCCTCCCTCACTCTCTCTCTCTCTCTCTCACTTGATCTCATTCCCTTTCCTTTTCATCATTACTCCCAAGCATCCATCTCTCTTGGATGAAAACTTTGTTATGGTGGTGTGTTGTTTGCGTCCTAGCCGCTGAAGCTAGGTGGTGCCCCTGTTTGCTTTACCATGATAGGCTCGAGGCGCGCCATGGTGTTTCAGAGGCCATCGGGGTTCGGGGTTCGCTTTGCTCCCGTCATTTGGTGCCCCCACTGAGGATCTTTTCATGAAACCCTTCCGTTTACAAGACTGAAACCCTTAAACTATTGTGAATGGACGAATGGCTAGCAGGATTTGCTAATTGGACGACAGAAGAATAAGAGCTCCAAGCACAACTAGACGAACTCCGCATCTCCATCGAAGCTCGAGTGGCAGGTGTAACGGTAATCGATTTGCAGTGGGAGAGTCAACCAACACGCCAAACCCAGTGGATATACATAGGCCAAGTGCCAAGAAGAAGAAGGAGAAGGTCGAAACCATGTCCGCAACCTACAACCAACCCACAACAACAAAATGGAAGGAGCTCTACACAATAGAGAATCAACACTATTCTACTTTGAGAATCGGGTAACTCAACTCACCGAGGTAATTATCACAGTCAGTTTTCAAGTCGCACCTGATGCTGCAGCACAGATAACGGAAGCATTGGCTCACACTCTCACTAGAGAAACTAGGGATCTACTGAGTTTGTTTCAGGAAAGAACACCACCCTCTCCCACAAGCTTGGACAGTGACTAAGCACCTCTAAGCTTCACATGAATCAGTACAACCTACCTCAAGACAGATCACACATACCAACACGTGTACGCTCAATCAAGGTAATACTGGATTTGAAGGCTCACTACCAGCATGTCATTGACACCATGCCGGGTGGGGAGCGGTTTTTGGAGGTTCTGGCATCAGATCAACCATTTGTCTTACCTTTGGTACAAGGCAATGTACCGTTTGAAGTTTTAATCTATGTCCTAGTATAAGAGGGTATACACACCTCCTTGTAAAGAAGAAAAAAACTTTTGCAAGTTAAGCAGTGTGTCTTTCTAGCTCTCTCTCAGTAATCATGGCAAGTGTAGCATTTCCAACATTTAAAGGAAAGAAGGGGGAGGATTTGGTAACAGACTTCCTAGATGACTTTGAAGTAGCATGTGTAGTGAGCAACAAAGATACGGATGAATCCCGGGTTAGAATCTTTAAGCATCTCATGAAGCTAGAAGCTAGATCATGGTACAATGCACTTCCACAAGCAAGCAAGGATGACTGGGAACCCTTAAAAACCGCTTTTAAGAGGCGCTTTGGGGGAGGTACCACTTCAAAAAAGTTGTGGGACAAGTTGAGAGACTTGAAGCAGGAGGGTCTTTTAGAATATGCCACCTATGAGTCCAAATTTGTGGATTTGTGGGAACGGTGGGTTGAGTCACTGGCTAGGGGGGAAGCTGCACCCGATTTCCTAAAAAAAGATCGGTTCACGCATGGCTTATGGCTGCTTCTCAAGGAGAAGGTGAAAGGTAGATTCCCGGCTACGTACGAGTTAGCCGTTGAGATTGCTCGCCTTAAAGACAAGAAGCTGCGAATGAAAGCCAAAGAAACCGAGTCAACAAAATCAGGAACATCACATCGACCAGCAACTACGACAACCACCATTCCACCACCACCACCGGCTCTTGGAGTAAGAGATGACCAACAAGATATGTTGGCCCATATTACTGACCAACGGCAGAATTTGTCTGTCCACTTAATACAACAAGGGAGGATTCAAGAAAGAGATCAAGACCCTGGAAGAGCACGACGACAAAACAGGGAGTATCATTGCTACAACTGCGGAGAAGACGGTCACGGTATGTACTACTGTCCCAAACCACGACAAAACTATAATAGAGGAGGTAGGAGGAACCAATTGTCACCCCCTAGAGAAACAACACCCCCACCCCGAGCACCACCCCCACCAACACAAATTCTACGTCCACCCCAGACACCACTACAAGCATCCATCCCACCTCTTCCACCAGCCCCACCACCTGATCGCCCTGTAAACATCATAAGGCTAGAAGAGAAAGGAAAAGCCATAGTAGTGGATCCACCCAGAGCAAAGGAGAGGGACAAGGGTAAGGAGAAGGTAACCTTTTTAGAACCACTTGAAGCCATGACTGTGAAAAGAGCTAGGAGGGAGAAAGCTACACAATCAGATGATGAGAGAAGCATGAGAGGAGAAACTAGCAAGAGGCCATCCAGGCCACGACGAAAATTGGGCATCACCGACTTCCAGCTAGGGGAAAGTTCTAAGCCCTATGATCTAACATTGGATGTGGCAGAGCAAGGACCGAAGATTACATGGCCACAGCTGCTACATCTTGCACCAAAAGTAAGGCGACAATGGTCTAAAATGGTAAGTACAAGACGCTCCAAAACAAAGGTAGCCGGAGCAATTTCGGGATGCAACATGGATGACATCCTTCCAATTGTCGACGTAAACATAAAAGGAAGGAGGGTTGGAACACCTACATTGATGGAGGTGCACAAATCTGTGTAATGAGCGAAGCTATGATGCTTAGATTAGGGCTCGAGGTTGACAGGCCTTCTCCATGCAAGGCAAAGATGGCAAACAACGCAAAAGTAAAGTGTGTGGGTGTGGTAAGTGCTGTGAAAATCAAAGCTTTCAACACTGAGGTAGAGGTAGATGTTTTTGTAATTCCTACTAAGGGGGAGGGCTATCCACTAATTTTGGGAAGGCCATGGTTGATGGCCATGAAGGAAAAACAGGACTGGGGTACTGGCCTTCTACGCATGACCGATAAGAAAGGGGAGACAATCTACTACGACATGAGGATTGGCAAGTAGAAGCAAATGAATCTGGAAACATCGGCAAATGAAACCACTAGCGAATCTTCCAGTTCTGAGGAGGAGACCACATCCACCGACGAAAGTGACAGTTCCATTGATGTGATGGGTATCATTATGAAGGATCCACAAAGGGTAAGCACAACTGGTGATCCATCACCAAAAGGGCAACCCAATGAAGAGGAGAGCAAATCACCTGGCCTAGGAGGAAGTAGGTTGAAGGGTATGTTGTCTATGGAATTAACACTTGAGGAGAAAGATAGTTTTTTGCAAATGTTGATGGGATTTCCTAACCTGTTCATTGACAACTATGAAAGAATCACAAGCATTACAGTGGTGGAACATCATATTAAGCTGAAGGAAGGGGTAAAACCAGTTGTGCAAAAGCTACGACGACTGGGGGTCATACAAGAAAAGGCACTCTTGGCCGAGGTAAGGAAATTGCTGGAGGGGGGATTCATCTATCCTGTAGAAAACTCAGAATGGGTGTCACCCGTAGTGGTGACGCCTAAAAAAAATGGTAAGTGGAGGGTCTGTGTTGACTACAAACCACTAAATGCAGCTACAAAGAGAGACCACTTTCGTCTCCCTTTCTTGGATGAAATTCTGAATGAAGTAGCGGGTTTTGAATGCTATACCGTCTGTGATGGTTATTCTGGATACTTTCAAATACGCATAGCCTTGGAAGATCAGCTAAAAACCACTTTTATCACTCCATGGGGTTGTTTTACATACAGGGTTATGCCATTTGGTCTCACAAATGCACCTGCCACATTCCAAAGATATGTCACATATGTTTTTCAACCGTTCTTTGGAACATCCATAAGAGTGTTCATTGATGATTTTTGTATATATAGCTCCCGTATTTCACATTTAGAAAAGGTAACTGAAGGTTTGGCCAGGTTGCAGAGCCTAGGTGGGCAATTAAATGTGGATAAATGCCACATTGGGGAGAGTAAAGTCATTCTACTAGGCCATGAAATTTCAGCAAAAGGTATCAACGCCGACCCAAGTAAGGTGTCCGCACTCGTAGCCCTACCTTCACCAACGACCGCACGTCAACTGGTCTCTTTTCTACAGAAGGTGAGGTACTTGAGTAGATTCATACATCTACTATCACAACTTGTTCTACCACTGCAACAACTCACTCAAAGATCAACTTTCACTTGGGACGAGGAAAGCGAACATCACTACAACAAGGTAAAGGAGGTCTTAGCCACTCTGCCAACTATCTCACCACCTAAGTGGGATGAAAAATTCTATGTCACCTCAAGTGTTGGTGATGACTCATTGGGGGCTGTGCTACTCCAAAAGGATACGACGACATCTTTCATGAGGCCAATCTACTTCTCTAGTCGAATGATGACAGCAGGAGAGAAAGGTTTTACCCATGTGGAACACTTAGTCCTAGCTCTTAGATTTGCAACTACAAAGTTTAGGTCATATTTGCTGCCTAAGCAATTTGTGATTCTAACCACGGATAAAATATTTCCCTATGTTGTACAACACATGGATGTGTCTGCTAGAATTACTAAATGGCTAGTTCGTCTTCAAGAGTTTGACTACATGGTACAGGTAGAAAGCACGACAAGGGCAAGTTTGGGGGGACTCATGACCTACCAAGTCTTTGAAAGGAAGGAGAAGCAATCTAAGGAAGGAGAAGTCCGATTACCTCCAGCACCACCGATGGTAGAAGGAGCATACTCTCTCTACTTTGATGGAGCCTACAAGCGAGCGTCCGACAAAGTAGCTGCATGCATAGTGGTCTTTGATGAAAAAGGGACAAAGGTATTTTCGTTGGGCCAATTGTTAGATTCACATTCTAACAATGAAGCTGAGTATGCAGCACTAACCAAGGGTCTACAATGGTGCGTCTCGCAAGGTGTACAACGCCTTAATGTATTTGGGGATGCTCTACTTCTGGTAAGGCAAGTAAATGGAGCATGGACATGCAAGAATCCTAGTTTAAGGACTCACTTAAGTGGTGTAAAAACCTTGTTGGGTAAGTTTGAAGAAGTTCAAATACACCATATCCCAAGGGCTCAAAACCAAGAAGCAGATGCCCTAGCAAGTGAAAGACTACAGGAAGTGGTGGTTGGAGCAATAAAACTAAAGCTCCCTCTATTTCAAGGAAGTGATGCCTTGCCTGACATCATGCATTTTTTGGAAACAGGGGAATGCCCATCAGATTTAACAAAGGGACAGAAGCAATGGCTGACGCGGAAGGCCACAAGGTATCGACTCATCAATGAAGGTTTGTACTGTAAGGGTAAGGACCAAATACTCAGGAAGGTCCCTCTCTCTCAGGAAATCACGGGAGTAATTGCTAGCTGTCACGACGGGGTTTGTGGTGGTCACTTTACCCTAGACATAACAAGTAGGAAAATCTTGCAGGCAGGCTTCATATGGCCTAGCCTCAACCGTGATGTACACCACTGGTGCAAAACATGTAAGTTGTGTCAAAAGGCCGGCACTAGGTCATTTATGCCTGAACCACAGACACCTATTCTCTCATATGGCCCATTTGAAAAATGGGGTATCGATGCCATTGGGCCATTACCTAGGGCCAACTCAGGAAAATTCTACATTATCATGGGGGTCGACTACATGACTAGATGGGCAGAGGCTACAGCCACCACTAGAATCACAGCGGTAGAGGTAGCTAAATTTATCTACGAGCGCATATGCTGTAGGTTTGGCACACCTTTAGAGATCATCTCTGATAGAGGGCCACGTTTCAGAGCAGACTTGGTAAGAGAATTAATGCAGAAACTGGGCATTACAAGGAGGCACTCTTCACCATATTACCCTCAATGTAATGGCCTAGTTGAAAAGGTAAATAGAATGGTTTCTAAAATTATTACCAAGCAGGTAAACAATCATCCTGGAGACTGGGATAAGTATCTACTACCAGCTTTATGGACCTACAGAACTTCATTTCGTACATCCTTGGGATTCACACCGTATCATCTAATATTTGGTAAGGAAGCAATCTTGCCCATTGAAGTGCAACTACAAAGTCTCAGAGTAATGGCAAGCCAGCTTCAACAGCCCAACATGCATTTGAGAGATCACATCATCAACTTGGAAAGACTGCAGCTGGACAGAGAAGAAGCAATAAATTATTATGCAGCACAAGCAGAGCATAGACGGTTTAGCTTTAACGAGCATCTCCGGAAAAAAGAATTGAAGAAAGGAATGTTGGTGCTCCGCTACGACGATCGCTTCGACACACGCAAGGATAAGAAACTCCTACTCCGATGGGAAGGTCCTTTCATCGTCAGGAAAAAGTATGCCAATGGAAGCTACCAGCTTATGGAGGCTGATGGAAAACTTCATAAAACCAGGGTAAATGGTTGGTGACTTAAACCTTATTTTCTTCGATTTGACCAGGCTCCACCTATTGACATTCCAGATGAGGGCACACCATCAGCCGCCACCTCCGACGATAATGATCAAACAGATGAGCTAGAAACATGAATGCCTCTAGCCAAAAGGGGAGGGCTAATGATGGGGGCTTTTCACAAGCCAAGCTCCCATACCCCTCTTCTCTCGTCCCCACCCCATGAAAACCCCCTCTTAGGGAGGGAGTGATAAAAAACATTGGAAAAAATAAGAAAAAAATAAAGTATGATTATGTAAATATATGAGAAAGGTAAAATAGGCCACCTCATGCCTACGGGGCAGTCCATCCCCACCTTGCCTCCCTTTTCTTCACTATTGCCCCGCCGTGTGTCCCTTTTCCTCTCCTCCACTCAAAAGGTCAACCCCCTCTCTCTTCCCCTTGTCCTTTCTCCTTTCTCTCTCCCCTCAAGCTACCCCACCTCTCACCAATAATGCATTCTAACTCACCAATAATGCACCCTAACTCACATGGAACTTACCCTATCTTCCAAAATAGTATACCCCACCCCCCCTTTCTCTCTCCTATCATATCCCATGACCCAAATACCCCCCCTCTCTCTAAAGGGTGCCATGTCTCTTGTCTTGTAGCTAAATAACCTCCCCCACACTCACACACACTCAGTTTCACTAAAAAAGGTGCCAACAGACCCATCCCCACCCGGTGGTTACCTGATTTTTCTTGTGTTCACACACATCTGCACACAGATTCACCTCTGAACACACTCCTCTCTCTCCCCTCTTGTAATTACTTTATTCTCCATGTCACCTCTCACTTTTTTTCATCAACCCATCTCTCTCTCTTAGTCTCTCTCTCATGAGACTGCTGTTCTGGCACATATACACACAGCCAGACAAGTGGGGCCCACAGTCACATGGCCTATGTAGATAATGATTTCTTCATTTCTAAATTCTAGAATTTCTCCCCCCCCTCCTCCCCTATATAAAGAGGGGTCACCATCACACAAAAACACACAACATCACCAAAGAACACACTATGCACTGTGTGTGCCTAGTGCACACACACACACCCACACCATCACCATCACCGCAATCACCATGCTTATCTTGAGCATGACCTCTACACCCTTGGCTATGGAAGATGAAGGGCAACCAAATGAAGGATGATGGCCATAATCCTCGTGCGAGTCTTCGCCATCAACTCCCACCTATCCGCCATGTGCTCTACCGCTCTCTCCCTTCTCATTCCCCTACCCTATGCTCCCCATTTCATCGCCTAATTCTCTAAATAAAGCTTGAGGTTTTGTGAGTATGTTTTCTTGCAATGTTTTGCTCATGTGAGGTGTGGGGAATCGCCACCTAGTCTTGTGTTTTGGAGTGAGCTTGTGTATGTGTGAAGGGTGTGCGGATTCGCCATCCTTTTGTGATGCCTAAGTACTAAGCCGCTATACCCCCTCCCTCAGTCTCTCTCTCTCTCTCACTCACTTGATCTCATTCCCTTTCCTTTTCATCATTACTCCCAAGCATCCATCTCTCTTGGATGAAAACTTTGTTATGGTGGTGTGTTGTTTGCGTCCTAGCCGCTGAAGCTAGGTGGTGCCCCCTGTTTGCTTTACCATGACAGGCTCGAGGCGCGCTATTCGGTCCCCGGTGTTTTAGAGACCGTCGGGGTTCGGGGTTCGCTTTGCTCCCGTCAACACCTAATAAAATCTAGTATGACTATTTTATTTGGGGTTATTGGGCATCTCTCTCATTTTTTCATGGAGGAAGAAGTTGTGAATAGGATTCCAACAACAAAAGATATTTTGCTTAGTTGGAAGCATTGATTATGTCTCTAGGAGTGGTGTTTTGAGGGGTATGATCCATCAAATATGCAATCACTCCAAAGGTGTGAGAGTCATGATTTGAGATCAACATGTTGTACTTTCAAGGAACAAAGTTTTCAATCTACCTAGGTGTAGTGGATAAATTCAACTTTCTCAATTGATTCCAGACACTTTTGACCACGGTAGATTGTGTTCATCACCATTGGCTATTAGGTTGATCTGTTTTCATGCAAAGTATAACCAAGTGGTTTGACATTGCAGAAGCTAATGAAGGGGTTTGGATTGCAAAGACAACACCCGTGGTTACTAGTTTCTACTACATTTTTTTCATTAATCTTTCATTTGGTGTTCAATAGGTCACCAATATATTACCTCTTTAAGGTTGGTTTTATGGTAAGGCATCTTTCTAGTTGTCTCTTTCAGGTTTTCAAATTGCATGTGACTACGGGTAAGTGAGCATTATGTTCAACCTCCAGGCAAGCATATAATTTGGTTTTATTCCAATTTTTTAGTATGCTTTGCTTAAGGTTTTCAAGTTGGGTGAATAAGCTTGAATGCTTGCATCCATTTTACTCTTCAGAGACATGACAAGGTCATCTAAGAGCGAAGAATCTTGGGTCACAATGTCCCACATGTATTTATGCATTATGTAGTTATGGACATATATGTAGGATTTTCTTTGGCACATGTTGACACATGGGATATAACATGGTCTAGAAACTAAAGGAGTTTGATTTAGGCAGTGTGGAGAAAGATTAATGACAGTCTCTCTCACTCATGTGGCTCGGTGTTTATAGTTACCTCCACACACAAGTACATCTCGTACTTGAATGATGCTCTTTTTCCACGCATCCTTATTTGAGACATATTCCACAATGTGACATCATGATCCACGGGCCTAGCCTACGTGGTAAGTTATGTACACGACTCCAATCGTGGCATATGTTTTCACATATATCACACTACATTTGGTCCCACACATCAAAAGCATTAAGAGTGAGGTAGATAATTGAAGTTTCAACGTTGGAGATGTGTGTACCTCCCCGGGCCTCTTTGTGAAAAAGAGAAAGAGAGAGCGGTGTGTACTGCGGCATGGTCATAAACGGGCCAGTGGGGATTACTATCTATTGTGCGAGTTCTGAAGGTGAAATCTAGTGGATTAGGGTGTAGTGGTTACCCTCGGCTATAGAGAGGCAAACTATATGGGTTCCAAGTGTGTTCCCCTTTTCCCCCTCCAACCTGCACACAAGTTCACACTCACGTGCATCACGTATGTATATATTGAGGTGGTCCGGGACGGGCAACAAGAGAGGCGACCTCTAAATTCCCTTCAAGGTTCCCGTGCTGCTCAATTGGGGCTGGCGCAACCACAAGCACAACAAAACAACGAACCCACAACCAAAATCCAACTTCACAAGGGGCACCACCTAGTTTCAAAGCGAACTAGGATGCAAAAAAACGAGAATCGTTAGAGCAACCCAAAATCAAGTAAGGACTTTACACTAACCCTAACACCAATGAAGCACTCTCACGCACTAAAACACGAGAGAGAGGGGGAGAGAGAGAGAGAGAGAGAGAGAGAGAGAGAGAGAGAGAGAGAGAGATGGTGTACAACTTAGCTTCAACCTTATGATTTGCACAAGAAGGCACCTAGAGCTTGCGGATTCAAGTGACAAGATTTAGTTATAGCATCACTAGCACATTGTCTTAGGGTTATGGGAGCCCTCTCACCATCCACCCTTTTACAATGGTAGCCAACAAAAAATAGCCAATGAATCACAAGGACAAGCAACAAAACAACAACCTTCAATGAAACAAGTCACCTTCTGAAGCTGAACGAGTTTGTCAAGCCACATTCAAGGAGAAGCGTGAGCCTTTGGACATGAAATTGCACCCAAAACTACCAATTCATTGATGTTGGGGTAGATACAACAATGGTAGAAAGAATATCTTCTACTCGCACCCACTCAACTAGCTCAAGCTTTTCTATGCACCAAAGTGATGGTGTATAGAAAGCTTTCTCTCTCCTTACAACCAAGATAGAACTGGCATGTGCTACGCTCAATCTAGTGTGCAATGGTGTAGAGATGCCTTTTACAAGGAGAGTTGGGTTCTATTTATAGGTTTTTGGAAGCTTTGATTAGGATTAGATCTAATCCATTTTATTGACAAAACAAGAGATTAAGAAATATTTTGATTTTCTTAAATAGGAGTGGGTCTTTCTTATCCCTTAAGCCACATGGATGTGGGCTCAAGGGGGAGAATTACTGAGAGTGAGATGAGTAACTTGGAGGTGCCTACTCTAGTAGATAGTAGAGGGTGCAATTTACAAGAAGGGTTAGTTGTTAGTGATCACTAGAAAACGTTAGTGGCATATTTACAAAAGTGATGATGACTTGATTGTCGAGGAACCAAGGGTGAATGCGGTGGATGAGCTCTTGAGATTGATGAAACCTCTAAGAATTATGGATTCACCCTTATGAAAATGACCACCGGTTCTTCTTCTTCTTCTACTTTTGCTTCTTGCGCCGCCTTCACGGTTGATCTCCACGATGAAGATGAGGATTATTGATGAAAACCCTCTGATTTGCAAAGGTTATGCAAGGATAAAGTGCTAAAAATTCATGCCTTTTAGAGGAGTTAACATGAAATTGTAATTTGGGGGTAGTAGAGAGCGGTATGAGAGCATATGTGTATGTAGAAGGCTATGGTGGTAAGAGGGGAAGGAGAGATGGTGAAGAAGGTGAGAGGGCATGGAAATCTGTACATTTGAAAGGATGATGGAAAGCGATGAGTGTGTATGTGGGTGGGAGTGTGAAAATGTGAGAGAAGAGTGAGAGGATCCTTGTGTGCATAGAGTGGGCAAACTGGGTCACACCAAACAATTCACCAAAATTCCTGCTTTTCTTCACAAATGCTGAAATATTTATGTAACATAATTCAACTCACGAGCTTCATTTTGTATGTTGACGAATTTTGCTCATTCGGATGATAGAAGGGTGCTAAAATTCGCCCAAAAAGCTTTGTATTGTGGGGCTGCAAAGGTGCTTATGTGGGACCCTTTTTGGTTGAATTCTCCTTATACATCCAAAGGTGAGCCCCTAATGAGCCATGCCATGACCTAAGGAATCCAAGTGGACCTTTCCACATGCATGGATGACGAATTTTGAAGAATAAAAAACAATTGCACATGATAGACCTAGTGCTTGGATTTTTCCTAGCCCTTGTCTTTATGAGCACATGGTGTATGGAAAAAAATATGTGCAGGACCCATGAAGGAATATCATGATAGGAGTATTTTATTTTGTTTTTGAGTGAAAGAGGAAAATATGCAAGCGAGAAAATATCTAGTGAAAGTGAGTGACAGTGTAGAAACAAATTTTGACTTCCACGAGGGTGCGGGATGAAATGCATGGGTTTATTTTGTAAAAAAAAAATTATGGTATATATAAATATTTCATGCCGTGAAAGGATGCAAGAAGATTTAGAAAACATGCACACTTAGAAATATATATTTATATAAATACAAAAAATTTGAAAAAAAACACTTTATACTTAGGTCCTTTATCTGATAGAAAATATTTACATGTAAAGAGGACAGTAATATTATAAAATTATTTTTTTGTCTCCTAGCCCAATGACTCGCTCAATGATTTGATAAAACAAATGTGATAAAAACCCTAAACGTACGCACACTATGTACAGTGAAAAGGCGATCCTAGTCATTGTGCTAGGGTGTTTCTTTGGGGTGAAGTGGCTGGGTGTTTCATTGGGGTGAAGTGACTTCTTAAAACATTTGATGAGAGCCAAAAAAATGGCTATCATTTAGCCCTCCCCTAGATGATGGTACATTCATGTACCATCAAAAGGCATACCTTCCAATGAGAGTGTTTTTGGATCCTTCGTGATATTTGGTGCCTTAATCGAATCTTCATCTTGTAGTACCAAGCTCAAAGACTTACATGGTATTGTAGCTCTTTGTTGCTCTTGTAGATCCTCTAGTAGAACTCGACTCAAGTAAGGCTTTAATCGATACCCATTCACCTTCTTGGGGTGCTCCTTGCCATCCAAATCCATGAGTTGATAGTAGCATGAACAGTAGGCCTTCTTTATAATGTAGGGACCCTACCATCTAGTATTGAACTTCACATCAAAGCGATTGTCAAGGCAATTATCGTACCTTAGCACCAAATCTCCTTCCTTGATCCATTTGTCTTTCACCTTTTTGTAGAGCTTGTCCTTTATTTGCGTAGCCTTTCTTTTATAGCACTCATAAGCCGCCTCCGTTTCCATTCTTGTTCTGCGAGGGTGAGAAGTCGAGCTTCCCATGCTGCTTCTTCGCCTTGTGCCACCTTTCCATGAAGTCGCATCGTTGGGATGTTGAGCTCGATGGGTTGCAAAGGTTCTTGACCATAGACTAGGTGGAAGGGTGTGAACTCTGTTGCTTCCTTGTAGGTAGTTCGATAGGCCCACAATGCTCCATCCAATAAGTCATCCCATAGCTTTGTCTTGTTCTTTACCATCTTTCGGATGATTCCTGCAATGATGCCATTAGCCTTCTATAGCAAACCATTTGATTGAGGATAGTAGGGTGTGCTATGCCAATGTAGAATGTGAAGCTCATCACAAAATTTTGTGAGTAAGCCCTTCCTAAAGCCTGGACCATTATCAGAAACAATCTCCAAAGGTGTGCCAAATCTGCAACAAATGTGAGTGTACACAAACTTGCTAACTGTCCTCTCATTTACTCTTGCCACACTTTGAGCTTCTACCCACCTAGTCATGTAGTCTACGGCCACCAAGATATACAATTTTCCATTTTTAGTCTTGGGCAATGGACCCATAGCATCAATGCCCCATTTTTCAAACGGACCATTTGCAAGGACTAACTGACGTGGACCATGTAATAAACGCTTGTTTCCATTAATCTGACAATTGTTGCAGCTTTTACACCAATGTTGAACATCAATGTGCAAGCTTGGCCAAACATACCCGGCAAGCAAAATCTTTTTCGAAGTGAGTTCCTGTGCAAAATGACAACCACATGTTTTCTCATGCAAACCTTCAAGAATGGTTGGAATCTCCTTGGTTGTCGGTATTCTCCTGCAAAATTGATATTTTCCTCTTTGGTAGAGGGCACCTTCCAAAAACAAATACGAACTCGCCTTCTTAATGAGCCTCCTCTTTTGTTGTGAAGCCTTTTGGAAACTCGCCCTCTAAAATGTAGCTCACAATGGGAGCCAATGATTCCATCCCCTGGTACCTTGGTTGTTTAATCATTGTTGCTGCCATGATGACCTACAGTTCACCTTCAACACATGCAACTGCTTTTTGGGCAAGCAAATCAACATCTTCATTTTGTTTCCTAGGAATTTGATACAATTGTACTTCTTCAAATTGATTGAAGAGTTTACGAATGGCATGAACCTTTTGCCTTAGCCTTTCATTCTTACAAGCCCAAATACCTAGAATTTGCTTCACAATGAGAAGTGCATCCCCTTTTATCATGAGACATTATATACCTTGGCCGATGCACATCTTCAAACCATGAAGTAGTGTGTCGTATTCTGCTTCATTGTTGCTATTTGAACCTGGTAGATTGACCTTCTCTTTCATGACCACCTCTCCACTTGGGTTGAGCAATACTAGCCCTCCCCCTGCTTTTCCTGTGGCTCCTCGAAAAGCTCCATCAAAGAACAAGGTAAAAGCATTAAGAATACTTTTAAGTGGTGGCAATGGTAGGGTCTTTACTTCAGGCACCTTTATTTCCTTCTCATGTATCTTATAACTGAGAATCCCTGCCAATTGTGCACGCACACTATCTTCTACCTTGAAAGAATATTGAAACTCTTGCAACTCCATAATCCACTTTGAGATCCTAGTACTAAGATTCATTTGAGATGACACCCAAGGAAACAATTTTTTTGCAGTGAGAATTACAAAAGGTTTTGGTAGCAAGTAGGATCTAAACTTTCTCACTGCAAACATGAGAGAAAGAATCATGAGTTCTGCCTCCATGTAGCCTCTCTCTAAAGCATTCATGACCCTACTAGCAAAGTAGATGGGTCGCATCCTGGTACTGTGGAGATCTTTTTTTAATAAAACTGCACCAATCATTTCCTTCCCAACACTAGAGCTAACAAAGAATGTGTACTCCCAACAAGGAGGCATGAGTGTTGGTAGCTCTGACAGAATGACTATAATATTACAAAAATACTCTTCAAGATCATCAGACCATGCAAATTCTACTTGTTATGTCAACTTTTGCAAAGGGTGAAGTAACTCCGAGGCTAAGTGAATGAAGTGTGACATATACTTCCACTTTTGAATGAATGAGATGACCTCCTTAAGACTCTTTGGTGATGGTAGCTCAATGAGAGATTTTGCCTTTGATGGATCCACCTCAATACCTTTATTGAAAACCTTGTGACCAAGCAAGATCACTTCATCCTCACCTATGTGGCACTTATCGAGGTTGAGTTGACCTCCCATGTCGTAAAGTTTCTTTAAACCTTCTTCTACCTTTTGTAGATGCAATGATTTTGAGCTATAAATGCAGAAATCATATCAATGAACACCCTAATTGACTTTCCAAAGAATGCTTGAAACACCATGTTCATGAAACGTTGGAAAGTTGCAGGAGAATTTGTCAGGCCAAATGGCATAACTCTAAAAGCATAACAACCTCAAGGAGTGATGAAGGTTGTTTTCAATTGGTCCTCCAAAGCAATCCCTATTTGAAAGTAGCCTGAGTAGCCATCACACACAGTGTACTTCTCATGACCACCTACCTCATTGAATATCTTATCCTGAAATGGCAGGGGAAAGTGATCTCTTTTTGTTGCCGCATTGACTGGACGATAATCCACACACACCCTCCACTTGTCGTTTTTCTTAGGAGTGACAACAACGGGAGAGACCCACTCTGAATTCTCCACTAGATAAATGAAACCTGCTAGTAGAAGCTTCCTTACCTCCTTGAGTAGAGCCTGCTCCTTGATGACTCCTAGCCTTCGTAGCTTTTGAGCCTTAGGTGTGTCCTCTAGCTTCAACTCACTCTTGTGCTGAACAACATCTACTCCACACACATCGGTGTAGTCTTTAGAAAAAATCCTAGGAAACCTCCTTAGCACACATTTGAACTCCTCTGTTTAGTCCTTTGTAAGTGTTGTAGAAAACATACCTTCTAACATTCCTTCATCTTGCACATTTTGGTTCTCTTGAGTACCTACCTCTTACAAACCTCAACAAGAGGTCTCTTGGTTTTTTGGCTTAAACCTTACCCCCATGACTTCAATGGAAGACTCCTCTTCAGTAATGCTGCCGCTACTTTCTTCTTCTGAAGTGTTATCGGTCCAATCTTCTTCCGTCTCACTTTGAGATGATTCTTCATGGAGCTCCTCGTGGTTTTGCTCCTTCATGTCAAAGACAACCTTCTTATGACTTTCATTCCTTCAAATTAGCTTTCCACTCTCCCAATCCTGCAAAGCTCGCGTTTTCATTAGCCATGGTCTTCCTAGGATAAATGGCTAACCATTTCTTTTGGTAGACATGACATAGAAATCCACTGCCTTCTTAATGCCAAAGGCCTCTACAAAAAATTTTTTACAAATGCCTACACACCTAGCTTTGCTATTGTTTGCCATCTTCACTTTGATTTCAGGTGTCTCATGGATGTGCATGCCTAGTCTTTGCATGAGTCCCTCTATCATGATAAATTTTTGCACCCCCATCCACTAGACCTTTCCTAACCAATCTTCCTTTGATGTAACAATCTAGCACAGGTGTAATATCCTCATTCATTTCGGCATGTGCAATTTTTACAACAGGCACACGCTCTTTTACCTTTCTCCTAGTGCTAACTGCCTTTGTTAAATCCATTCTAACTTGTAGAAATAATACAAGGAATTGAGGCCATGAAATATCAGGACCCTTACCTCGCATGTCTTCCAACAGGTTGTATGGAACCATACCATGTCCAAGAGGGAAGTCTTGGAGATTGATACGACGTCGAGTCCTCTTAGCTTCCTTGGTCTCCTTTGCCTTCTTGCCTCATCCATGGTCACTGTGTGATATGATACCTTATTTCTCTTTACCTTTTCCTCGGCCACGCTTAATGCCATTTGCTTCCATGTCAACCTCATTTCAATTTGTCACCTCTACTACATGCACATTTGGATCTGGCAAAGGTGGAACTCCTTTTACCCCTTGTGGAGGTGGTCTTGGTGCATTTGGTCTTTGTCGAAGCCTTGGTTGTTGACCAGTTCCTTCAACTGTATTCATCATTGGGTAATTCAAGTTAGGTCTCCCTGGCTCCCCACGGGGACAAGGACAATTATACATCCCATGTCCAGACTCACCGCAGTTCCAGCATTGCAAGACTCTCCTAGGTCATGAATCTCGCTCTTCAAACTTCTTTGCTTGTCCCTTTGGACCTATAGCTTGTGCAAGGTGAATTGACAGGTTGCTTAAACATTCATTTAACTTCTAAATCACTTTCGCCGTTACCTCAGGAAGCTCCCTAGATATTGATGCTTGTGACTTACCTTTGGGTCTAAGACCTTCTATTGGAACCTCCCCCCTTAAGCACTTGAGTTTCCTATATTTCTCAGTAGCCCTAGTTTCAGCTGCATCAAAGGTAACAGGTGCACAGGCCTCAACTTTTACCTTAAGGTCAGGAAAGAGTCAAGATAAGAACCTCTCCTTCTTTAGAAATTTTGCATCATCACAAGGGTTAGAAACATTTTGTATCCATAGAGCCCAAAGACGTAGAAACTCTTGCTTGTACAAGTAGTAGTCATCTAAGGATTTTTTCTTGTGCGAAACAATGTCTTGCCATAGTTTTTGAGTGTTTTGGGGATCAAAGAAGTATTTTTTGAAACGATTCAAACCTTCTGTGTAATTCCCCTTAACTTCCTCAGGCAAAGAGTCAAACCAAGTGCTAGCATCTTTCCTAAGGACCACCTCAAACATTTCTACATATTCTTGATCAGTTTCTATCCTCTTGATACGGCAAGACATCTTGAAATTCGCTCAAAATAATTATGCATCCTCTCTAGGCTCTCCAAAGAAAAGAGGATATCCAGACATTTGGCGTTGGCTCTCCATTGAATTGATTTCAAAGTGATACACATTTTTGTTTTTTCTTTCTTTAAAAGATTTACACAATAATATTTTCTAAATTGCAATCTATTCTACAACAAAATAAAAATATTCACATCAAATGACCTATGATAATCAATAACAGGTAGGATGACAGGGTTTGGTGACGCGAGAATTTCTCCTACTCTTTGGGCACCAAACATGAACACCATACGTTGTTAAAAATGGATTTTTCTACTAATTGTAATGTTTACTCTAATGTGTGGAGTGAAATGGAAGGGAAAAAGCTCTATTCCTCGGCCATTGTCCATGGTCTATGCATACCCTAATTCTTAAAACAAAACAAAAATATAGATGTCGAGACTAAGGTCGTACCTAATGAGAGGCACAATAAAAGGATTTACTGAAGCGTTTATCTCGGCCAACCTAAGAGGACCTAAAATTCTACGAATTATACGTTGAAATTGCAACTTAGTACTAACAATTATGTGTACCTTTTGCCTTGCAATGGGAATGAAGGGATCATACAAATTCTCGTGATTCAAGCAAACTGTCTGACTATGCTAAAGGTTGATCCTACACAAATATACACAAGCCGTCCTCCGTGGGGGTACCAAAATTGAGGCGGTCCAGGGTGGGCAACAAGAGAGGTGACCTCTAAACACCTCTCAAGGCTCCCGTGCTGCTCAATTGGGGCTGGGGCAACCACAAACACAACAAAACAACAAACCCACATCCAAAATCCAAATTCATAAGGGGCACCACCTAGTTTGAAAGCGAACTAGAACACAAAAAAGGAAGAATCGTTAGAGCAACCCAAAATCAATTAAGGACTTTACACTAACCCTAACACCAATGGAACACTCTCACACACTAAAACACAAGAGAGAGAGAGAGAGAAAGATGGTGTACAACTTAGCTTCAACCTTATGATTTTTACAAGAAGGCACCTAGAACTTGCGGATTCAAGTCACAAGATTTGGTTATAGCATCACTAGCACATTGTCTTAGGGTTATGCCAGACATCTCACCATCCACCCTTTTACAATGGTATCCAACCAACAATAGCCAATGAATCACAAGGACAAGCAACAAAACAACAACCTTCAATGAAACAAGTCACCTTCTGAACCTGAATGAGTTTGTCAAGCCAAATTCAAGGAGAAGCGTGAGCCTTTGGACATGAAATTGCACCCAAAACTACCAATTCATTGATGTTGGGGTAGATACAACAATGTTAGAAAGAATATCTTCTACTCGCACTCACTCAACTAGCTCAAGCTTTTCTATGCACCAAAGTGACGGTGTATAGAAAGCTTTCTCTCTCCTTACAACCAAGATAGAATTGGGTTCTAGTTATAGGTTTTTGGAAGCTTTGACTAGGATTAGTTCTAATCAATTTTATTGACAAAACAAGAGATTAGGAAATATTTTGATTTTCTTAAATAAGAGTGGTTCTTCCTTTTCCCTTAAGCATGTGGGCTCGGGAGAATTATTGAGAGTGGGATGAGTGAATTGGAGGTGCCTACTCTAGTAGATAGTAGAGGGTGCAATTTACAAGAAGGGTTAGTTGTTAGTGATCACTAGAAAATGTTAGTGGCATATTTACAAAAGTGATGATGAATCGATTGTCAAGGAACCAAGGGTTAATGAGGTGGATGAGCTCTTGAGATTGATGAAACCTCTAAGAATTGAGGACTCACTCTTATGAAAATGACCGCCGGTTCTTCTTCTTCTACTACTTCTGCTTCTTGCGCCGCCTTCAGAGTTGATGTCCACGATGAAGATGAGGATTATTGATAAAAAACCTCTGATTAGCAGAGGTTATGCAACTATAAAGTGCTAAAAATTCATGCCTTTTAGAGGAGTTAACATGAAATTGTAATTTGGGGGTAGTAGAGAGCGGTATGAGAGCATATGTGTATGTAGAAGGCTATGGTGGTAAGAGGGGAAGGAGAGATGGTGAAGAAGGTGAGAGGGCATGGAAATCTGTACATTTGAAAGGATGATGGAGAGGGATGAGTGTGTATGTGGGTGGGAGTGTGAAAATGTGAGAGAAGAGTGAGAGGATCCTTGTGTGCATAGAGTGGGCAGACTAGGTCGCACCAAACAATTCACCAAAATTCGTTCTTTTCTCCCAAAATGCTGAAATATTTATGTAACATAATTCAGCTCACGAGCTTCATTTTGTATGTTGACGAATTTTGCTCATTCGGATGATAGAAGGGTGCTAAAATTAGCCCAAAAAGCTGTGTATTGTGGGGTTGCAGAGGTGCTTATGTGGGACCCTTTTTGGTTGAATTGTCCTTATACATCCAACGGTGAGCCCCCCATGAGCCATTCCATGACCTAAGGAATCCAAGTGGGCCTTGCCACATGCATGGATGATGAATTTTAAAGAATAAAAAACAATTGCACATGATAGCCCAGTGCTTGGATTTTTCCTAGCCCTTGTCTTTATGAGCACATGGTGTATGGAAAACATTATGTGCAGGACCCATGAAGGAATATCATGATAGGAGTATTTTATTTTGTTTTTGGGTGAAAGAGAAAAATATGCAAGCGAGAAAATATCTAGTGAAAGTGAGTGACAGTGTAGAAACAAATTTTGACTTCCACGAGGGTGAAGGATGAAATGCATGGGTTTATTTTGTAAAAATAAATATTATGGGGTATGTACACACTAACATAGAAATATTTCATGCTGTGAAAGGATGCAAGGAGATTTAGAAAAAATGAACACTTAAGAATATATATTTATATAAATACAAAAAAATTGAAAAAAAAACCCTTTTTTACTTAGGTCCTTTATTTTGATAGAAAATATTTACATGTAAAGAGGACTGTAACATTATAAATTTATTTTTTTGTCTCGTAGCCCAATGACTCGCTCAATGATTTGATAAAACGCATGCACACTACTTACAATGAAAAAGCAAGCCTTGTCATTGTGCTAGTGTGTTTCTTTGGGGTGAAGTGGCTTATTAAAACATTTTATGAGAGCCGAAAAAACGGCTATCAATATGTATGAGTGTGTATAATAACGAATTCCAAATTAATAACTTGGAGAAAATGATAATCTATGAGAATAATCCTTTCTAATAAACTCTTAAAACTTATGCATTGAAGAAAGGATATTCTTTGAGACTAATCCTTTATAATCAACCCTTAAACCTTATGCCTTGAAAAACTACAGCAAAGGATGGTTTTTTGTGAGCAGTAGCCCTTTCAATACCTTTCAATAAAAGTATGAGTAATTAGTACAATGTGAATTTGAGGATTGAGTGAACAAATTCCGTGTCTTTAGTGTTATAACGCTGGGTACAATTGACTTGGAAGAGAACAAAGAGAGAGAGAGAGAGAGAGAGAGAGAGAGAGAGAGAGAGAGAGAGAGAGAGAGAGAGAGAGATAACAGGGTGGGGATCACATGGTTTTCACTTGGAGATTATGTGGGAATGGTTGGGGTCACACAATGAACACTTTGAAATAGGTGGGTTCACAAGGTGATCACATCTTGATTGGGATTCACACGAGGATCACTTGATGTTCACACTAAGTTTACTTAGGGTTCACTTTAATTTTGATCACATGGTGATCACTTGGGTATTAATCTTCCATCAGATGGCACAAAATCAATTCCACCGCCCCCAATTAATAGGGACCATTGAGCCCATGTGAGAGAGAGGATGTCAACTAATCACAAGGCGGCATAGTAACCTTGTCATAAAATCTAATATCTAACCAATCCAAATGATTTTCTCATATTAAAATGATCATTTGAATGTGAGAAAATAAGCGGGAACAAGGGTAAGATATAGACATGTTCTTATAGATCTATCTCAACATGGGGCCAAGAGTAAAGGGGCCCAAATGAGAGATGGTCTATCAAAGAGAAAGGCTAACCAATGGAGCATAAGACCTCAGGGTTAGCTTAATTGAAGACCTCCACTAATGGTGTAAAATTCCTTTGACCTTAGGTAAGCTAGGGCTCTGCTTGAGGTGGGAACCCGTGGGAACCCGGCCCAAGCTTGAGGTGCTTGTCGTGCTTGATGACTAAGGTGATTAAGGTGCTTGATGATTGAGATGCTTGAGGTTCTTGATGATTGGGATGCTTGAGGTGCTTTTCATGCTTGAGATGCTAGGGTTGTACTTGAGGTGGGAACCCGGCCTAAGATTGTGGTGGGAACCAAGCCCAAGGATGAGTGGATTGAGGTGTGCAAAAGGTCAATGCCAATCTCTAGAAAGAGGAGGCGATCCCTACATGAGGGGAGATGACAGAGAACACACACACACACACACTCACACAAGGCATGCCTAGTACAATGAAAGAAAAAGGGAAACTTGTCAAGTTACTCCTCATGTTGCCCTCATGATGTGCCTGAAGCCTATTGGTTGGGCACCCAAGGGGCCAATGGTAGTTTAGGAGATTTAATTGATTGATTTTGCATCTATCAAGTCCTCTCTTTCAAAGGGAAAAGGGGAATACTCGTTCCAAGGCTACCCTTGTTGCTTGGTATGACTCCTGCTTATGATTGGCTAGGCCTGGAGGGGTCCTATGAGCTTCAAGCATGAGATACAAGGGGGGGTCGACCAAAGCAAGCTAGGGGGTTGCTTAGGGGGTATCCTCTCCCTCATACACTCACACACTTTCATTGTGCATTGTAAAAGTTCAAGAGCTCCCTCTCCTTCTCTGAGCAAGTAGAGGTTGAGAGCCTACACCAACACTCTTGGCTATGGAGTGCAAATCCAGCCAAGAGCCATGCTTCAATGCTTAAGCTTGCCATCTTCTCCATCCTTATTACTATGCTATTATGTATGCTATCAAGAAGAGTGATGATAAGTGAGGAACTAATTCTTTCGCCTATGAAATGTTTCTTCTTTTTCTTCCCTACCCTCATTCCCTACTAGCTCTCTCCACGTTCGAAGGTGTTTGAGGTCTTGGGGACTGAGGCTTGGGATAGTTAAATATTTCTTAAAATTTTATGCTATGCTTGTGATACATGAAGATTTCCATATGCATTGCATCACCTAAGTCACAAGGAACACAAAGATTGTATTGTAACAAGTCTCTCTCAATGGGAGAAATCATGATACAAATGCCCATTGGAGGGGCGACCGGCTCCACATAAATCCATTCCTGAACTGCTGTCATGTTCTCTAAATTCTCTCTCTTGCAAAATTATTGTTCACGCCAAGTTAACTAGTTGCTATGTTTATGTTTTTATCTTCAACTATGTTCACCCACTATGCTCTCAAAGTAATTTCATAAAAGTATTCTCATTAATTTCGCTACTCTCAAGTTAATAGGCCAATTCCATTACATTGGTATCAGAGCATTTGGTTTCTCTTTTCTTGCTTAAGAAGAGAGGTCCTTAAGTAGCCTATAAATGGTTGATGTTGTTAATTATGTTAGGGTAAGTGGAACAAGGATCTTTTATTGGTTTTTTTGAGTGCACTATGTGCAATATGGTGCACACCTCGGGAGATTTGGACTTAATAATGGAGTCTTTTTAGACTTGCCTACGGCTTTACCATTATTGAGCCATAAGAAGTGCAAACGGAGCTAACCCTTGGTAACTTGCTATGTTAGACCTACTCCATTACTCTCTATAATTAACCACTTTGAGTCATGGGTGTAGATACCTAAGAACCAATTTTCAAAGGCTAAGATGAGTGGAAACTAAGGTTTTGAATTGCCAAATCATACACTAAGTACACACATTAATTTTGTTAACATGGTTGACAATAATCAAGAGAGTAGAATGAACATTGATAGCTTTGCTTTTGCACATGAAGGTGCTAATGATGATGTCTCCATGTTTGTGAATTATCTTGTTACTAAGTTACTGCAAGCTACGGGCAACCCTGCTTTGCAAGCTGAAGTTTCTCAACAACTTCGTTCTTATGGAAATTCCCTTCCTCTCCAAGAGGAGAGAGAGCTTAGGAGGCCTCTTGAAGAGACCCCCAAAAGAAGACTCTCTCCCATTCGAGAGGAGGAATCCAAAGAGCAAGAAAGCAATGAAACTTTAAGCTCCTCTGAAGATGTCACTCCACAAAGACGGCGGTCTAGACAATTGCCCACTCCTCTCAAGAGGAAAAGATCAAAACATAGTCCTTCTCCTCGTTATTTCGAAAGGGAAGAGAGAAACAAAGGAAGGAAAGGGCTAGAAAGAGGTCACCCTGTTCTCCTTCTTCGTCACCTTCCTCCTCTTCCAATGAAAGCTATGTCTATTCGCCTAGAGAATATAGGAGGGGAGGATATCACAAATCATTCCCTGCATGGCGAAGGTCACAAAAGCTAAATAAGTTCAAGGAGGGAGGAAAGAGCATCTCTTTTCTCACCTATGCTGGCACATTTGGTGCTACCAACAAAGTGTTGACCTTCATCCAACAATTTGATGCGACCTTTGGAGATGAGGGCTTCACAGAGTCCTCCAAGCTACACCATGTAGCTATGCACTTCCAAAAATCAGCTCGTCAATGGTGGGCTAGCCTTCTTGGCAACGGAAAAGCCCCAAAGACATGGAAAACTCTACGAGTTTCCATCATGAAGCAATTCCTTGCAAGCGATGTAAAGGACAAAGTGCTTACAGAATGGCGCAGTCTAAAGCTTCTCTCTCATGAGTCTATCCACAAGTATGTAGACAAGTTTTGGGATTTACATCTTAAGGCTACTGTCTTTCAAAAGATAGACTTTGCCGAGAAAAAGCAGCAAATTTGTGCCGGATTACCTGAAGAGATGGCCGAATACACCAACTCTCAACGGCCTAGTTCTATCACCAAAGTAATCCATCACACCATGGTTGCTTCAAGCATCAATTTCCATCAAGGGGATAGACAGAATGTCAAGCCATGAAAACAAAGACAAAAATGGTGCAAAGGGAAAACCCAATGTTCAAAATTCTTCCCAAGTCACTTCGAACAACAACAACAACAATTGGTCCAAGGAGAAGGGAGTTTACAATGGCAAAAACAAACTCTCTCCTGAAGGTCTTGAAGCTTTTTGCAAGGAACATAAGTGTTTCAAGTGTGGGGAGCCAGGACATGGCTATCGTTCTTGCCCCAAGAAGAATGCTCGCAATGAGACTCCTAGGGATTCCACCAGCAAAGCTCCAAAAGAGGATGTTCATTACAAAGGATCGTCACTTTCGTATTCTTGGGGAAAGGTAAGAGAGCATGATACCTTCATCTTGTTTGACTCTGGCTCTACTCACAACTTCATATCAACGGAGTTGGCCACCAAGTTGGGCATTCAAGCTTTCAAGATGGGAGATATGGTAACAATTGACATGGCTTTTAAGGGACAGCAAGCCTCCATTACTCCCTTGAATGGGAAGTTGAGGATCCATGTCAAAAGCTATGTTGACAAAGAAGACTTTTTTCATCTCTCCTCTCCAACATGAGGATGCTATCCTAGGGGCGCCATGCTTTGATCGCATGGCTGCCAATATGAAGTTCCTTGAAAGGAGAATCTACTTCATCTATAGGGGAAAGAACATGTATATAGATGCTAGTGAGCGTGGTTGAAGTATTCCACTTGTAAATCCTCCTGCTTTTGATAAGTCAATGAAGAGCTAAGTTTCTGGGTACATGATTTTTCTCAAAGAGTCTTTATAAAAGATCCTAATGTTATATCAAATTTAAATGGTAGGAATCAAGAAGAGTTATACTTGTCTAATTTTTTAAAAGGATCCCAAGATGTGTTCATCGATGATATCCCTGTGGACTTACCTCCAAAATGAGGGGATGATGACCATTGCATTGAGCTTATTCCAAAAGCTCACCCCCTAACAAGCCTCCTTATCGAGATTCACAAGCTCAACAAGAGGAGATCATGAGGCAAGTACAGGAATTGGTAGACAAAGGGATGGTGAGGCCTAGTTCCTCTCCCTTTTGTTCTCGAATCCTTTTACTGCAAAAGAAAGATGGTACATACCGTATGTGTGTGGACTATCAAGCACTAAACCATATCACTATCAAAAAACACATTTCCCGTGCCTCGGGTAGAAGATCTATTTGATAAGCTACAAGGCTCTACCTACTTCATTAGGATTGACCTTAAAAGTGTCTATCATCAAATAAGGATATTGGATGAAGATATCCTAAAGACCGTGTTTCGCACAACGTTTGGTTTTTATGAACATCTAGTCATACCTTTTGGCTTGACTAATGCACCACCTATGTTCAATTTTCTAATGGAGAAAATTTTTAGACCTTACCACAAATTCACTTGAGTGTTCTTTGATGATATCATCATCTACTCCAAGTCTTTGGAGGAACATAAGCAACATCTCCAAGTGATTTTTCAAGCATTGAGGGAGAACAAGATTTTTCTCAACAAAAAAAAAGCGATTTTTTTCTTCAAGAGATTCACTACCTAGGTCATATTATCTCTCAAGATGGTATCCGTATGGATCCATCAAAATTAGAGGTAATAAAAGCATGTCCTAATCCAAGGAATCTACATGAGCTAAGAAGATTTATTGGTATGTGCGCATACTACAGACGCTTCATAGCAAAATTCTCTTAAATAGCAGGAGCACTACATGACTTAACTAAGAAGAATGGTAAGTATGTATGGACTGCTAAGGAGCAAAATGCTTTTGATAATCTCAAAGAGAAGCTTACTTCCCAACCAGTCCTCATGCTTTCGGATCTCTCAAAGCCATTTGAGTTCCAATGTGATGCTTGTGGTGATTGCCTTGGAGCAGTTTTACTTCAAGAAGGGCATGCCATAGCATATCAGAGCCAAAGGCTCAATACGGATGAACGAGTCTTGTGAATTTATGAGAAACAACTTTTAGTTGTTCTACATGCCCTACACATGGAAGCACTACTTGTTGGGGGCTCCATTTATTCTACACACCGACCACCAATGTCTCAAGTATTTCATGACGCAAATCAAGCTTCTGACAAACAAATGAGGTGGACAAATTTTCTTTTGCAAATTAATTTCCATATTGCTCACATTGCTGGTAAGCACAATCAAGTGGTCGATGCACTTTCACGACGACCAAAAGTTAATGCAGTGTCTATAGCTACTCACCATGATCTATCCTCTATGATAGATGAGTATGCTACTGATCGTGACTTTAAAGAAATAATGTCAACCCTTGCTTCGGGGAAGAAAGAGGAACCATTCACCTTGAAATATGGTTATCTTCTCCATGGCAATAGGCTATGTGTTACCCATTCCCTTCATGAGAAAGTTTGTATGAATCCCATGCGAGGCATAGAGGTATTCAACATACTCTTCAAGTAGTAGAGACGTATTTCTATTGGCCTACTATGAAAGTGGACATACAAGAGTATGTTTCAAAATGCGTAGTATGCCAAAAGAAAAAATATGATAGAGGGAAGCAACCTGGATTACTCCAACCATTGCCTATCCCAAATTCACCATGGGAGAGTATATCCATGGATTTCATCTTTGGATTGCCCAAGTCTATCCATGGGAATACAATAATATGGACAATAAGCAAGTACACTTTATTCCTATCAAAAAGACTATTAAGGCACACCAAATGGCAACTCTCTTCATATCTCAGATTTTCAAATACCATGAAATACCAACGTCCATCGTGTCAAATAGAGATACTAGAATGACCAGTAATTTCTAGAAAGGAATATTTGAAAATCTAGGAACAAGATTGAATTTCTCTTTAGTCTATCACCCACACACAGATGACCAAAGTGAGATAGCCAGTCTCACGATACTCGATCTACTCAAGACTTATGTTACCGAAGTAGATCAACTCTCACAATGGGAAAAGTACTTACCACTTGTAGAGTATGCCTACAATAATACTGTACATACTTCTATGGGAAAATTACCTTTTGAGATCATTGAGGGAAGACCTAAAAGTACCTTGCTACTTAAAGTACATGGTAAGATCTTCGCTGCCAATGAGTATAGTCATGACCTACAAGAATCTTTTCAAAAGATTAAGGAGGCTATATCCATCTCTCAACAAAGGAAAAAGATGCTATTGAACAAGAACAAAAGGTCCTTAACGTTCAAAGAAAATGCTTGGGTCTTACTCAAGTTTCCTAAAGCTCGATTAAGGCAAACGATGGGCAAAAATCCTACGGGCCATCAAAAGTATTATGCTACGCTAGCAAAAAGATACTATGGTCCTTTCCAAATTTTGAAGCCTGTCAATGAGACGGCCTACCAACTCAAGTTTCCCAACCATTGGGTCATACACAATTCTTTTCATGTGTGCCTACTTAAGCCCTACAAAGGAGATCCACCAAGTGAACCAGTTATTGAAGACCCTCCTGAAGTTGAAGACCAAGAAGAGGTGCTACAACCAGAAGCTATCCTTCGGCATAAAGACAAGGTAGTACGACATGGTAAGATTATCCGATGGTATCTTATTAAGTTCAAAAATTATCCTTTTGAAGATGCTAGATGGATGCAAGGAATACAGCTTAAGGATAGTATGAACCTTGTCAATGCTTACAATGCTACATTAGAGTAAGCAAATGTACAAATTTCTTTAATTGATCCATGTTTTTGTCTTATAATACTAGTTCTCCTTTTAATTCTGCACAAATTCAAATAGTATGCATGCTTAGAATCATGTTTATGATGACGATGTCTCTCAAACGCCAAGTAGAATTTGTCACTCTACTTTGGGAGAATGAAATGGACTAAAGAGCAGACATACTTGCGGCAGCTATGTCTCCCAAGCACCAAATGGATTAGTCATCCATCTTGGAAAGATGTCGTAGGGTAAAAAGGGATCCTCTACCTGCTAAGTAAGATTGACAAATGACTAAGACTTTATCTCTTCTACCTCATAGTCGAGGATGACTATGATTTCAAGAGAGGGGTAATGTCATAAAATCTAATATCTAATCAACCCAAATGATTTTCTCATATTAAACTGATCAATTAATGTGGGAGAATAAACGGGAACAAGGGTTAAGATATAGACATGTGCCTATAGACTAATCTCAACAAGGGTCCAAGAGTAAAGGGGCCCAAATGAGAGATGGTCTATCAAAGAGCAAGGCTAACCAATGGAGCATAAGACCTTAGGGCTAGCTTCATTGAAGACCTCCAATAATGGTGTAAAAGTCCTTTGACAGTAGGTAAGCTAGGGCTCTGCTTGAGGTGGGAACTCGGCCCAAGCTTGAGGTGCTTGATGATTGAGATGCTTGAGGTGCTTGTCATGCTTGAGATGCTAGGATTGTACTTTTGATGGGCTTAAGGGCCAAGCTTGTGGTGGGAACAAAGCCCAAGGTTGAGTGGATTGAGGTGTGCAAAAGTTCAATGCCAATCCCTACAAGGAGGGGGTGAGCCTTGCATGAGGGGGGATGAGAGAGAACACACACACTCACACAACGCATGCCAAGTACAAAGAAAGCAAAAGGGACACTTGTCAAGTTCCTCCTCATTGTTGGCCTTATGGTGTGCTTGAAGCCTATTGGGGTGGCCACCCAAGGGGTCCAACGGTAATTTAGGAAACTTAATTAATTGATTTTGCACTTATCAAGTCCTCTCTCTCAAAGGGGAAAGGGGTACACTTATCCCAAGGCTACCCTTGTTGCTTGGTATGACTCCTGCTTATGATTGGCTAGGCCTGGAGGGGTCTAATGAGCTTCAAGCATGAGCTAGAAGGGGGGGTTGACCAAAGAAATCTAGGGGTTTGGTTAGGGGGTATACTCTCCCACACACACTCACAGACACTCTCATTGTTCATTGTGAAAAGTGCAGGAGATCATTCTCCAAGTAGAGGTTGAGAGCCTACAGCAACACTCTTGGCTATGGAGTGCAAATCCAACCAAGAGCCATGATTCAATGCTTAAGCTTGCCATCTTCTCCATATTCATTACCCTCCTATTATGTATGCTAGCAAGAAGCGTGATGATAAGTGAGGAACTAATTCTTTCTCCTATGAAATGTTTCTTCTTTTTCTTCCCTACCCTCATTCCCTGCTTGCTCTCTCCACCTTCCAAGGTGTTTGAGGTCTTGGGACTGAGGCTTGGGATAGTTAAATCTTTCTTCAAAGTTTATGTTATGCTTGTGATGCATGAAGCTTTCCATCTTCATTGCATCACCTAGGTCACAAGGAGCACAAAGATTGTATTGTTAAAAGTCTCTCTTAATGGGAGAAATCATAATACAAATACCTAATGGAGGGGAGACCGGCTCCACATAAATCTGGTCCTCAACTATTGTCATGCTCTTAAATTCTCTCTCTTGCAAAAGTATTGTTCATGCCAAGGTAACTAATTGCTATGTTTATGTTGTTATCTTCAAGTATGTTAACCTGCTATGCTCTCAAAGTAATTTCTTAAAAGTATTCTCATAAATTTCCGCTACTCTCAAGTTAATAGGCCAATTACATTACAAACCTCCAATGATAGGTCCAATCATACGCTTTGAAATTGCTAGCCTACCACTATAACCTTTTTGGGCTTTGAAATTGCTAGCCCATCAAATTGACCTTTTTGGGGCTTTCCTCTGAGCTGTGTCGCTCAAATTACAGTTTTCTTCCATCGAACCCACCCGGTTATGTTAGTAGCTAATATGTGCTCAATGAAAATCTTGAGGATCATCTAGTGGCCAAAAGAAACATCATGATGGACTAGAAAACACATTTACAAATTGCCTTTCAATCTACAAAGGGCTTAGCTTATCTTCACGCAGTCGCATACCCACCCATCTATCATCGAGATGTCAAAGAAAGAAACATACTACTTAAGGAATCCATGACTGCAAAAGTAGCAAACATTGGGAGAGGTAAATAGATTTAATCTATCTACACCTTCTCCATCTACCTCTCCCTCTACCCCCCTTCTATCTACCTTGATCTACCTTCCTCTATGCGCTCTCTATATATACCTTAGGTAGAGAGATAGAGGTGTGTAGGTTAGGTGTGTAGAGAGAGATATAGATGGATAAAAATATATCTAGCTCTCTCTGTGTGCCCTGTCTATCCACCTCTATTTACCATCGCTCTCTATGCACTCTCTGTGTACCTCTATTTACCTCTCTCTACGTCCTCTCTAGCCTTGGATTATGTGTAGAGGATAGAAGCTGGAGATGAGGTATAGGGAGATTAAGTCAATACTTACAATCTAATCTCTTGTAGATGTCAGATGAACATTCTGGAGAGCCGATGCAATGTTTGTGTGGCTATGTGACAGAGAGAGGGTAAATGAGAGAGATGAGAGGAGTATGTCTTGTTGAGAAGGAGAGAGAAAGAGAGAATGAGAGAGAGAGAGAGACAAGACAAGAGACACACCATTTACACTACCAAAGACTGAATCATATTGAGGATAAGATACATATATATAGGTGAGACCAAGTTTGGTAGAGTGAGCCATATATAGCTCCAACACCCCCGCTCAAACAAAGGTCTCTGGCTTTGGATGAGAAAACCCTTGGGGAGTTCAAGGGAAAAACCCAAGCCTCTATACAAATGTGAAAATATGGACTGTCAATAATGATGTGAAAGAGCATTATGTATGTATATACAAATATACAAGTGACCAAGTGGTCATAGTGTGCAAGTGTCGAGTGTGCACATTGCATGTTACCTATATGATTACAATGTCAGAGGTACAAAGATACCATAAGAACAGAGAGGAAAATATAGAAAGCACGCCATATTAGTGAATTTTGGAATTTCCCAATTTCAACTTTCAAAATAATCTAAAGATTTGACCACATGGCCACATGTTAGCCGAAGTTTTAAGAGCATAGCTCGAAAGTTCTTTTCAAGTATTACCTGGTGGAAGAATTTGGCTTCAAAATATAGTTTGAGATTTGTCAATATGGCTAAATCTTTAAGACATTTTTGATTCCCAAATTGGCTCTAAAAAGTCTCAAACTCTCTAATATGGTGTTAAAAGAGTGAGGCCGAAGAAACTCCAAGCTCCGAGCATAGGAGGATGAAGCATGACTCATTGAGGCCTTTGGTACGAATCTCTTCAATCCTCTGGTCCCTTGGACAGTGTTCAATCATGATGGTGCCTTTGCAAACTTCATACCAGACAGAATGATAATGCATAACAATATGATTTGATTTGTTATGTTAAACATAGTCTTTTGCAAGACTAATAAAACACTCATTATCACACTCTGAGGGTGTGCTAGAAAGAGGAGAATGACCAATATTAACCATTATTTGTTGAAGCCAAATCAGCTCATGCATTTGTCCCCCATGATCATTTCTAATTCCCCTTAAATGCTCTCTGATCTCAGAAACCACATCTAGCTCAAGACTTTGTACCATCTCTACATTGGGTACTTGATGCAGCTCCATCTCATTAACATGCCTGCAAAGATACCTTTTTATATCTTTACCACTTAATTGGTCCAATTTTTTGACCGCTGATTGAAGCACTTTGGTGGAGGAAATCTCTCTCTTTTTAGCAGCTTGTTGCTATTGCATAAACACAGCAAAGGCTTGAAACATTTGTATTGTGACAGGATCAAACCGCACCCCTTGTTGCTCTTCTTGTTCCATAGATTAAAATCTTTGATTTGAAACCTTGAAAGAATATTTTGAATGCTCACCCTAGCCTACTTCGTGTCGGGTTCACCAAAAATATGTCAAGAAGTGTGCAATGTGGCTAGGAACACGTGGGGCCTCTAACTGTGAGAGTTCGTAAAATCAAGAGTGTAGCAAAAGATTTGAAGAAAAAGACACAAAAATTTAACAAAACTCTATTCATAAAATCTTCACTTTGAAAAAGAACCAATATCAACTCAAAACTCTTGTGTGTGTGTGTGTGTGATGATTTGGTGTAGTGTCGCTCCCAATTGCACAGACGCAATGCTCTATAGCCCCGATAAAAAACCTAAATTGACGCTTCAATTCTTTGTTGGCCATTTCATAGAAGCTTCAAAACTCCATTAGAGAAGACTAAGTGGTTATTTGAGGAGGGGAGACCCTAATTGGTAGCGTCACAACCTCGAACATGTAGTGAAAGCAGCACGGGACTATACTCGAACCCTCACTTGGAATGGTTGTATCTTCTTGCTTAAATACCCAAATGAGCTCATTCTTGGCTATATAACTTCCTTCTCATCTTGAGCAACAATGGAACCATCGTTGATATGGCATTTTGAGTCATTTTCAGCAATTTTAAGCCCAAAAATGCCCTTTTTTGTTCGTGAATTTCCTAGTCGAGCTAGAGAAAATCCCCTAGTTTGTGAGAGAATCCATTTGGGATTAAATTTCATGCTTAACCCCATTTTACCACTTGGAAAGCACTTTGGAGACGTCTTTTATGGCCGTGCACAAAACTTGCTTTTTTTTACCCAAATCGCTCGCATTGAACTTTCTAAGCAAAACGAGATGCCACTTTGAAAAACTTGACATTTGTACATTTCTAAAGAAAATAAGGCATGTTTTAATTTGATAAAACGTGAAATATGCCACATCATGGGCCTTGCGTGATCGCAAGTTATGTACACGACTGCAACTGTGGCATACATTTTTGCATATATCCCAGTACTATGTGCACTGTAGCATTTGGTCCCACATGTCAAAAGCATTCAAAATGAGGTAGATATTTTAAGTTTCACATTATGCACATGCCACAGCTCGACAACGTGCACACACTCACACTCACACACATCATGTATGTATATATGTATGTGTGTGTATAATAACGACTTCCATATTCTTAAACTTGGAAAAAAGGATAATCTTTAAGAATAATCCTTTCTAACCAATCCTTAGACCTTATGCTATGAAAAGAAGGATAATCTTTGAGACTAATCCTTTGTAATCAACACTTAAACCTTATGCTTTGAAAAACTACAGCAAAGCAAACGGATGGTTTTCTTTTAACACTAGTGAAACGGCGCCGCCTTCGGCGGCGGCATGGCCCCTCTTACCCTTAAGCTCTAGTGTTGTCCGACTATCATAGGATCTCTTGCCCACCCTCTCAAACGCACCTATTGCCTCCACGCTCTCCTTGCCTGAGTTTTTTTATGTGCCCGTGCCCTTTGCTAGTTGAGAAAACATCCGCCTACTCATATGCTCTAGATTTGTCACTTTCTGTACCTACCGCATTTGCAGCTCACCGTAGCTACCACCATGTCCCCGCCTTACTTTGATCACATGCTTACCACCGTACCAACTTACCCTTGTGCTTGTTAAGAATGGCTTCAACTCGTCACAACCGTGGAGCAAAAGTACCTAATCGTAGGACATTAGATAATGGGTATTACATGCAGAATCTGTGGTAGTTTGGGAGGGAAAAGTATCCAACAACCAACTGTATGTAGCAAGGCCGTGTGGAAGGAAGCACAATGCCTTCAGGCTATGGCTATACAGGCAGAGAGAGGATCGAATAGTGGTTTCAACATTATCTTTAGAGGCCATCTTCTCAGTTTAAGGTCAAATTAAAATTCTCCCAATGGCACTGGCATGGCTGTGGCACTGCTCTAAATTCTTCTGGGCTCTGATTCTCCCAACATACCCTTGTTGCTTGTTAAGAATGGCCTCTATTACCTTCAAGCTCTTTGCTCTTGGCAGATTTCTCTCTCTCTCTCTCTCTCTCTCTCTCTCTCTCTCTCTCTCTCTCTCTCTCTCTCTCTCTCTCTCTCTCAATCATCAGGGCTATAGGGCACTCTGTCAGATTTAAAATGTAGAGGTAAATCTCAAATTTTGTAGGTGGGATTACACTAAACCTTGGTTTTTTTAGCATGTTCCTTTGTCTACATATTGGGTGGATTCTCTCTCTCTCTCTCTCTCTCTCTCTCTCTCTCTCTTTGTTGTCCATGTGTTGGGCTCTCTCTCTCTTTCTCTAGCTAGAGAGAGAGACAAATCTCTCTCTCTCTCTCTCTCTCTCTCTCTCTCTCTCTCTCTCTCTCTCTCTCTCTCTCTCTCTCTCTCTCTCTCATGCTTGATGAGAGACAGAGAGCGGTACTGTGTGTGTTTGAAATTTATAAGATGGACAACATGAAAACCTTTATGCAGCAACCTAAACAAAAGTCATCACAACATATTTTCAAACTAACTTTGCACTAACATATATAGAGTAAGTGATATTTCCCATGTCAAAAAATATAACATGCGTAGAGACTTAAGATTTATACTCTCAAAAGCGTAGTCTAGGACATGTACTGCTGCGGTATCGAACCACCCATGGCCCACGATGTAAAACACATCTACCAATCACTGGAGGAAGAGATCCTAACACAAAAACACGTAGGAACCAAGCACCAAGACTACGATTCTGAGAAAACATAGCATTAATTGGACGGGTTCTGCCTAACTTTACAATGGTGACACGTGCTCTGAATCCTCTCTGAATAGCAACTTGAATGTAATACAGCAAGCTCGGATCATATGAAGCATGATATATACCCACCATTAAGAATTCTGGGTAATATTGTGATCTATAGCCAAACAAAAAGCTATTAGTATAGATAGATATTTTGATACACAAAAGCTATTACTTTACTATATCAACATCAACATTGTTACCTTGCTACATCCAAGTCCTCGAGTAGATGAATCACCTGCATGGCTGTGATTGGAACCCTCCATAATGGTGGATCTAATACATAATCGTTGACTGTGAGATTTAAATTCTTTAAAGTATCGAAATGTCACAAACACACATATACAATGTTTTACCTCGGACATGTCGAGGTCGTCTCCCTAGTGGGTAAGTCACAGAGGCGTTAGGATCCATCTTCATTCATACATATACATATACATAAAGGATTAGAAATTCATCAAAAATCACATGAATCATAAATCTCTCAGCACTAATATACCTTGCTTGAGGCTACACCATGTTTCATAAGAAGATACTAAGCTTGTAAATGACAAAGAAATAGTTGCAAGAGTCACCGTGCTTTTTTATTGGATGAAACATATCAAGCCACGTTAAACCCCATGGCAAGGGGGTGGCAGGGGGCAGGTCAATTGCAACACCTCTTTGTAGACAATTTTAGAATTGTAGGTTCTTTGATCTCATGTCTACTAATGCTTGTTAAGTGACTATCACCAACCACAACCTTGATGGCAGAAGAGGATCTCACGCGAGACATTGCCACATATAGTTGACCATGGGTGAAAACAGGTTTTGGGAGATACAATTCAAGAACTCCCAATGTTTGGCCTTGCGCCTTGTTGATTGTCATTGCAAAAGCACAACGTAGGGGAAATTGGCGGCGTCTCAAATCAAAAGGGAGACCTTCTCTAGATCCCATGAGAAAATCAATCCTTGGAATGAACACTGCATTTCCTACATGTGACCCTGTAATGATTTCTACTTCAATCACTTTGCTGTGGAATTGCTTACAAATCGAGTGTGTCCCATTACAAAGACTACTTCTTGGATCCAAATTGTGAAGCAACATAACTGGAGCATTCTGTTTCAATTGTAAAACATGCGGTGGAAAGCCTCCCCCAAGATCTAAACTATTTACAAACTCACTTGTGAATAAAATGCTATCACAATTTGATTCACACACTAAGTCCGCACTGACATATTCCTTATAAGTACCAGGAAATTGCTGCAAGCCCAAATTGTTTATAGTATCCACCTCCTTGTTCCGTGGAGCCAAAATTGCTCTATCCTTGAAAAAGGATGAACGGCAAGTCTGTGTTTCAAGGTCTCTATATATGCAAGCAACCAATGCTTACAAATTATTTTGTGGTAGCATCATGCAAGATGGCAGGGCCACATTATCAAGTATGTCCCGATCACAAACATCGCCATTACCAATATCAAGTGTCTATTGCACAAACTCTCTTTCAATAACATTACTTAAACAATTGACCACTCGCATATTCTGTGTTAGATGCATGATTTATGTACGCTGCCAAATGTATGAGTGGCACAAAGATGCATTAACAATGTCTTCTCTTCCCCCTTTGCGTACAACAGGTAATATCTGTATGAAATCACCACCAACGAGGAGAACCTTTCCACCAAACAACATGTCATTTTTCATGAGATCTCTTAGTGTCTTATCAAGAGCCTCAAAAGCGTGTCTATGCACCATGGGGGCTTCATCCCATATGATCAGTGAACTCATTCACAACAGCTCAGTAAGCTGGCTGTTTACTTTAATGTTACATGTGGACTCAGAAGTTATATCAATAGGGATCTTGAATCTAGAGTGTGCAGTCCTTCCATTGTCGAGAAGCTGTGCTGCAATCCCAGAAGATGCACATGCCAAAGAAACTTTGGACTCTCCGCGTATCCGAGAGAGCAAAGCATTGTAGAGATAAGTCTTTCCCGTTCCACCTGGCCCATCCAAGAAAAAAAAAGTCCCTCTGCTCATGCAAGATGCTTGTAAAACCCAATTGTAAGCTTCCCTTGCCCAACATTGAAAGATGATTCCATTCGAGCAGACAATACTCTTTGTTCCTCTCTGTTATACATGAACTCTTCAGCAAGCACTCCATGCTCACTCATAATTTTCAAGGTGTGATCCACCTGAGGCATTCCAGAATAATCCGAGAGCCTCTTTCCATAGTGTTGAAGCATTGTCTCTAAGTTTGACAAAGCTTGGTTTTGTGCCATGTGCTCACAGATATTTGCATCATTTGTGTGAACCCTCATATGATATACATGGTCCTCAGAAAGCTCCTTACAAAAGAGATTCCACAATGCAGCAAGATGTAGTGGTTCACAAAAAACCAAAATGACTACAAACAGTAGGCACAATTGTTGCTCTGTTTGGCTGAAAAGAAGCTTCTTCCAAACAAAGAAACCATTCATCATCAACTTGCAGTAATCCTCATGCATTACATGTTTCTTTAAATGTGTCATATACTCATCCGTTGAAGGTTCTAATATCCTCAAAAGACTTACATCCTTTGCACATGTTGAGTAACATACGCAAATAGTACAAATCTCCAGCATTGGGAACAATGTGGTACATTCTTCCAATCATGTCACCAATCTGTCTTTGAGTTCATGTTCTACTTACTGGCTTCCAAACCCACTTTGTTGGGAAGTCTATGTACAACAAATCGTTGGCCTTTGGATATTGTTGAATTGCAACAAACCACTCAGTGAGCGTTGTCTTTTTGCTGACATCTCCCTCCACCACACTCTGTACAGTCGCTCTGTCGCTAAAGATGACTTGATTTTGATGAGGCAAGTGAACTTGGAGCCATTGTATGTCAGGTTTCTCTTGATGCATGTGAAACCCAAGTATACACCAGAAAGCCTCAGATGCTGATACATATCGAGCATTAAGATAGTTTGTAACTTCATTTAGAAGCCCTTCACTATCTTGTAGAACAACAGTGGCCCTGTCATATCCCTTATACACATACTTGTAGAGATATTTCATATCGGATATAGTGGAGCAAACCTCCACATTGATATGTGCATTGTACCTTATTGACAAAAACAAATTGTATGGAACAATCCATTTATTACTCATTTGCACTTTATTACGAACACTGTAATTTCCATCATCCCTCCTCATGTACGTTGGGTATCCATCCCTAGCCACAGTAGTCGATGCATTGAAGCTTCAAGAATATTTAAACCTGCACTTCCCATCTTTCATACATGGAGCATTCTTATTCAATTTTCCACACGGGCCATGCACATTACACCGACTGATAACATCATACAACTGTGGAAACGTTACTTTATCAGGAAGCTCCGCACACACAATCTTATCATAATGCAATGTCTCTATTGGCTTATGCTCAGATGCAAGTATCAATAGAATGTGAGCATGAGGAAGGCCTCTCGTTTGGAACTCAATCACATAAATGTGTCCAATGACCTTACCAAAAATATCTCTCTTAATCAGCAAGTCCATCAAATCCTTGAACTTATGGTAGAAAACACAGGCAGTAAGATCAGGACGATCATTGGATGTTTGTCCACGCAGTAATGCATCCTGTATCTCCTTCCACCCAGGATTGCATGTGAATGTAATGAAGAGATTGTTGGAATTAGGGTTGCAAAGAAACACACACATCTTGGAGAAGACGAAGGAAGCTCAAGGCACACAATAGAGAGTGTTTCACTCAGTGTGCAATGGAAAGATAGATAGCCCTAGAGTGATGGGCGTATATACAATGCACGGGGGAAAAAAACTCCTAAAGAGGGGAAAAATGCCCCGGCGGTCCTAGTGTGTTCACACACATCACTACCCCTAGAGTGATGCGGTGAACGAGAGCTGGCACATGAGTAAAGGGAAGTTCCATGCCCTGAGGACAGGATCAGTCCACAAAGGGGAGTAAGACCAAAGCTTTGCGGAAAGCTTCAAGCTTCTCACAAGACAATGCCTTTGTGAAAAGATCTGCAAGGTTGTCTTGTGTTGGCACATAAGCCAAGATGATCTCTCCTGCTGAGAGCCTCTCCCTGACATAGTGGTAATGCACCTCAATGTGCTTTGTGAGAGCATGAAAAACTGGGTTCCTCGCAACTGCCAATGCGCTCTGACTGTCAGTGTAGATAGTGTTGGCAGTGTCCTGTCCAACACCCAAATCAGCCATACGGCGTCTGAGCCATACACACTCAACCGTAGTTGTGAAGACTGCCCTGTACTCAGCCTCACAACTCGAAGTGGCCACAGTAGGTTGCTTCTTGCTCAACCATGATATACATGAGCTGCCAAGCATGAAACAAAAACCACTTGTGGACACTCTCGTGTCAAAACAACCAGCCCAATCCGAGTCCGAAAAAGCATGTAAGTCTAGCGGCAATGATCCCCCCTCGGGATAAAACAAGCCAAGATGTAAAGTGCCACTAAGGTAGCAGAAAATCCTCTTGACAGCCTGCCAATGCTTAGACCCTGGGCTATGCATAAATCTGCTGACCTGTGAGACTGCAAACTGAATATCCGGCCTTGTGTTGCATACATAAATGAGGCAGCCAACAGCAGTTTGGTAAAGAGTGACATCAGCAGGATCGCCAGCATCATGTAGACTCAACTTCAAACCTATTTCCATGGGAGTGGCAATTGGTTTGCAATCCTCAAGTCCAAACTTACATAGCAATGTCTCTATGTAACTTTTCTGACACAAGGCAATACCACCATCACACTGCTTAAACTGTATACCCAAGTAATGATGCAATAGCCCCAAATATTTCATCTTGAAAGTAGCATTCAAATCAGCCTTAAAATTCAGAAATATGTCTCTCATTTGGTCCAGTGATCAGCAAATCATCAACATAAAGAACCACGATGAGAAATACATCACCATCACGCTTTACATACAATGTGCTTTCTGTTGGACTGTTACGAAAGCCTTGTTTGACCAAATGAGTGTCAGCTTTCTCATACCAAGCACGAGGAGATTGCTTCAACCCATACAAAGCCTTGTTACATTTGCACACTTTGTCCTCTTGTCCTTTTATGACAAAACCGCGAGGCTGCGTTACATAAACTTCCTCAAATATGTCACCATTCAAGAAAGCAGTAACAATGTCTGATTGATGTACATCCCAACCAAAATGAGCTGCCAATGCACATAGAAAACGCACAGTAGTCATACGACAAGTGGGAGAAAAAGTCTCTTCATAATCTATGCCTTTTTGCTGTGCATAACCCTTTGCAACAAGTCGAGCCTTATGGCGATCAATCTCACCATCCGGCTTGCGTTTCAACTTGTAAACCCACTTCGTACCAATGGCCTTTTTGGCAGGAGGCAAATCACATAAAGTCCATGTGTCATTTTCTATAAGTGCATCATATTCTGATTACATGGCAGCCATCCAATTTTCTGAATTCTGTGCTTCATCAAAAGTCAGAGGCTCCTCAACATCATGTAAGCTAGACATAGCCAAAGCATAACAATCTGATGCATAAGATGCATGGCGAGAGCCTGAACGAGTACGACTAGACAAAGGTGCATCCAATTTACTATCACGCAAAGTGTGCACCAGCCATTTTGGCATACCTCTAGCCTGCTCATTTTCAGCCCCTTCCTCATCAAGTACATCTGCATCAGTAATAGGCTGTTCTAAAACATTTTCAAAAACCCCCATAGGCTGTACATTTGCCTCATTGGAACCTACATTCGTATTTCCACCACTGAAAAGAGGCAACAAAGTGTCATAAATGTCCTGTGAGCTTACATTATTGTCTCTAGTACATGACAGCAAGGGCTGAACAGAATCTTCCACAAACACTACATCCCGAGAAACCAGAATACGTTTTGTTTGCGGATGATACAACCTGTAACCTTTGCTTTCAACACTATAACCAACAAAAATACATTTGACAGCCTTATCCTCCAATTTTCTGCGTTGCACTTGTGGCACCAAAGCATATGCCAAACAGCCAAAAACACGCATGTGCTCAATAGAAGGCTTTCTATCATGTCATGCTTCATATGGAGTAATAGACTGCAAAGCTTTCGTAGGACACCTGTTAAGAACATAAGTGGCACACATGATGGCCTCAAGCCAAAAAGAATGCGGTAAAGCTTGACTTTTGACCATACATCGTGCCATTTCTGTCAGTAACCTGTTTTTCCTCTCAGCAACACCATTTTGCTAAGGTGTATAAGGCACTGTACATTGGTGTTTTATCCCACGACTAGCCAGAAATGCATTAAATTCATGAGACATATACTCCCCCCCTCGATCGGAACGGAGGGTGCCCATAGTACATTTCGAGACATTCTCAGCCATAGCCAGAAATTTTTTGAAGCACATAAAAACTTCGGACTTCGCTTTAAGCGGAAATACCCATGCATGCCTGGAGTAGTCATCAATGAAAGTCACAAAGTACAGGTAATTGCCCAAGGACGGAGTTTGCATGGGCCCACAAACATCACTATGCACAAGCTGCAACCTACATGTGGCCCGAACTGACCCATCCTTTGGAAATTTGGAACGCTGCATCTTACCCAAAATACAGCCTTCACAGACATGTTTGACAGGTGCTTCAAGAGGCGGCAAAGAAGCAACCATATCAGATTTCTGCAAACGCAGCAAACTGGCAAAATTCAGATGACCAAAACGTGCATACCAAAGTTTTGCATCTGAAATAGCCCTTGAATCTGCAACAGCATTTGCAACATTTTGTCCACACTTGTCATACAAAGTGAGCTTATACAGCCCACGGCACAAAAGGCCAGATGCAACAATTTCATCACCAAAACTGAGATCATGAACTGTACATCTGTCATCCACAAATTTGACTACAAGTCCAAGTCTAGCAAGTGCGGATAGAGACGAGAGATTCTTCTCGATCCCAGGTACATAAAGTGCATCAACAAGTGTGAAGGAACTGCCATTAGCAGCAGTGAGCACAATCTTTCCAACTCCTTGAACTAGATAAGAGGCATTGTTGGCACAAGTGACTGAATTCCCAAGAGGGACAGACTCGAGAGAGGTAAACAATTCACGATGTGAGGTAATGTGCTTTGTAGCACCACTGTCAAATTACCACACATGTGAGTCTATAGCAACTGACAAGCATGCATCATGGACAGCAGGATTGTAAGTGCACTCTGCGCTAGAAGCCCATTTTGCATCAACATCAGCAACACAGTCTCCTTTCACAGAAGACTCAACAATGGCTGCATTTGTAGTGGAACCAGCATTTGCAGTGGAACCACCCTCTTTCTTCTTAGCCTCTTTGGCCTTCAACTTAGGACACGACTTGATCAAGTGATCATTGGCTTTACAATAATGGCAGCGCATCTTCTTTTTGCCCTTATCACTAGAATTACCAGACGAAGTACTGCCAGCAGAAGCATTAGGAACATAATTTTTGCCACTCGCAGCAGAACCATAAGAAGTGGTTGCATTACTGTTACCACCGTTTCTTTGAGAAGCAATAAAGGCCTGTTCAACTGCACGTTGCCTAGTCCTATTTTTTCTAGAAAGTGACTCTTGCAACAGCAATGTGCATAATGCATCAAACTTGACAACTTCAGGATTTCCTTGGGTCATCAGTCTCCAAGTACTAGCAAAAGTCTGGTAGGAATCTGGTAAGGCATCAAGAACAGTCTGCACAAGGGAGCTGTCTGAAATGACTTCACCTGTAGAAATAAGCTGCTCATTGATATCCTTGACACTAGCAAGGAAAGTGTCCATATCATCTTACTCATGCATAATCTTCGACTCCAGCTCTTTACGTAGCAAAGCAATTTTAGCCTCATTGCGGCTTGCATAAAGACCTGCTAAAATATCCCAAGACTGTTTTGCAGATTTTGCTGAACGGATGTGAGGAACAATGGTGCGCTTCACAGAAAACGCAATCAATGCATGAGCCTGCGCATCCTTAACATCCCAACGAGCTTGTTCTGCTGTAGTAAAAACAACTCTAACAGCTGCAATCCTTGCAGCAAGACCTGCAACATCCTCAACATCGCCTACATCCTCAAAACCAGGACGTACATCAGCGCCCTGCACAATGTTCCAGACACCCTTTGACACAATAACATGTTGCATCATATAAGCCCACATAGGGTAGTTGTCCCCATCCAACCTATCCTCAGCAGCAAACATCTTGAACACATCTGTGTTGTTGTTGTCAGCCATGGTAAATGCTGCACCTGATGTGAAAACTGCCCGAAAATAGGAGAAAGGGAGCGGGAACAACCTGTGCTATATAGCACAAACCGTAGAAGACAGTAAGGCACCTGATATGCAGAAAACGGCACTGACAGAAATTCTGCACAAAATGACAAAATAGCTTGTGCAGTACTGCCTGTAGTGGAAACAGAGGCCGAAATGAGCCCAAATCAAAATTCTGAGCAGACCGAGCTCTTCGAGCTCACCCAAAATTTTTGTCGACCTGCGAACGCTCGCCAAAGCTCACTGAAATTGGAGAAAGTGAGCAGGCGTGTGCTGGAGCAGCTGGCGACTAAGCCCGGGAGGACGTGACCTGCTCTGATACCAATTGTTGGAATTAGGGTTGCATAGAAACACACACATCTTGGAGAAGACGAAGGAAGCTCAAGGCACACAATAGAGAGTGTTTCACTTAGTGTGCAATGGAAAGATAGATAGCCCTAGAGTGATGGGCGTATATACAATGCACGGGGAAAAAAACCTCCTAAAGAGGGAAAAGATGCCCCAACGGTCCTAGTGTGTTCACACACATCACTACCACATGTATATGGTAACAGAGATCAGGTTTTCCTCTCTTGCGTACAATTTCCATGGCATCCTGGTATAGCTGGTGCATATAGCGAGGGACACCAACATACGAAGAAGGCAATACAACCCTTCTTCCAACATTAGCACCCAATAACAGTTCTCTATCATCCCTTGTTCCATCTCTTGCTCCAACCATATCTGTCAAGCCTTGATACACCTCACTGCAAAGTTCACTTTGATGATTACGAACCCACAAAAGCCTCAACTCCTCCATACAACTATATGCATCAACAATATATTGTTGCAGTAGCCTACCACCATGTAAAAGAAATTGTGTCGTGTCATCTCTAATTTGCAATCTATACTTGTAGAAATCCATTGTAGAAATATACTTTGTAGTTCCATTTACTCGCTCTCTACTTACTTCCGCTCTGTTCCCTTGGGGTATGTAAGGATTCCAACCTTCTTCACCATTTGGAAATAGCAACACATATAATAGAGGCATGTATGACCTATGGAAATTTGAGATTCGTTTTAGACCACCACCCAAAAGATTCAACGCAATATCACGATGGCCAATGTTGCTCTCTTCACCCTGACCAGGCATGATTGCAGCAACTTCCACACTTGTTGGAGCAACATATTGCCAGCCATTTGTACGCTTCTCAGTAAGGACCATCCTAATCTCCGGAATATTGGAATTTTGGACCATTGTAGCAAACCCCCTAAAAGCTTGAACATACGGATTTACTCGATGCATCATCGATTGCAAGCTTTCCAAAACATCTAGTTTGAGTTTAGAAACATGACTCATCCTGTTTTGCAACTCATTCTCAGTGTCAAAAAAATACAACTGAGCAAAGCGAGGGATTTGACCTGATCACTCTTCTGGCATCAATGGACCAATGTTATGATAAATAGATCCATGCACCTTGAAGGTATAGCTTCCTTTTCTTTGGCAGAGAGATCCATCTATATGAGCTCCCAAAGAAGCAAATGCCAACACGCTATTGTATGCTCTGATATGTTTCAAGAATTTTCTACTTCTAGTATTACCCCCGTGCATCAATTCCCTTAATTCTAAAGGAGGTTCACTTAATGGCGGCAAAGAAACATTTCCTGAGTTGCAACAACTCTTCCCCACAAATGTGAGAATTCTCTTTCCTTCTGTTTTCCAAGCTAAAGCACCACAAAAGTAACATGCAAAATCCAAGTTGCCTACGTTGTGAAGAATACACTTTTCATGAGAAATAGACAACATAGAGATATGCATCAAGGAAGTGGTCTCAGAATATAAGTAGGTGATAGATAGGCAAAGTGTCTCAAATTTGGAGTAATCTCCCTCTCTAGAGACAATTACAGGCTCCTCAAGAACATCTCCATTATTGGCTTCCAAATTGTTTTCCACTTCAATCCCTACATAACTTTGCGAGAGAATTGAATCGTTATCTACATCCAATGCAATCATTCCCCGAGGAAATTCATTGCATCGATTCACGTTTATCAAATGCTGGCAATCTTCCCAGCGAGGCACATCAATCTCACCCAGAGAACATCGAACTCTATCTCGTGCTGCTGCACGTCGCGTAGCTCGAGAGGCTTGACATATCCTACTACGTCTTGCATGTCCACGAGACAACACCTTTGGACCAATAGCCATCTGTCCAAAAAAAAACTCTTATAAGTACTCATAAGTATATACAGGTTAGTATCTAGAGAATTAAGAAGAGAGTATGGAGAAGAAAGGATTTCCCAACTATGTCTATCTTTCTTTGAGAGAGTCAGTGAGAGGAGGCTTGCCAAGCTACATGGTAAATGTCTATATACTTCTATATCTGTCTCTCTATATCTCATCTAACTACTACTAAGGATATAGTTGGGGGAGCGAGTCCATCTGATTAGCTCACCGACGATTGTCGGTTAAGGCCTGAATTTCAGCCGCAG
>NC_140941.1:79221507-79231507 GCF_014529385.1 Adiantum capillus-veneris | reverse complement strand
AACCCTCAACTGTAAAGAGTGTCATATTGTTCTAAGAGTGTCACCTAGTGTCCGGTGGTACAGAGTGCGCTCAAGATGTTGTCAGCGCTTATCTCAAACCCTCAACTGTTAAGAGTGTCACCTAGTGTTCGATGGTAGCTGTTCCAATCTGCGAGTGAGGTACACTTTAATTTATTTGGTTTGTTGTGCAGTGCTTAGCCCTCTTCACATAGGGCTCTACTCCAGTTTAAAACTCAAACGATAGTAAGCTGAAACACATTTTTCCTAAAAGCTGACTCACAGACTCAATCTCACGTGGAGAGGAGGGAGATGAAATGAAATGTTATATTAAACGTCTTCAAAGGGCCAAGGTCTATGAGAGCCCGCAGAGATGACGATGACGCTGTTGCAGTAGCCGGGAGGAGGATGTTGAACCCGCGTGCGCTACCGCAGTAGCCGGCTCAAATGGCGATGAGCCCCCAAAAATGACGATGGCGATGAGAAGCGATGACAGCCCGCGTGCGCTGCTACAGTAGCCCGGAGGAGGATGGCGTACGCTGCTGCAGCATCCGCGAGGATGAAGGAAGGCTGCAATGGCGAGCCTGCGTGAGAGTCGGTGGTCAACACTGCGCCATGCGGAGAGCTATGAGGGGCGGGTGCGGGGGCATGAGGTTCTGTGGTCACCGCTGCATGCCGAACATCCTCAGGCATTGATGAAGATAACTCACAGTCTCAATCTCACGTGGAGAGGAGTCCACTTCAAGCTGGATATTTCCCGCAATCAGTGCATTCCGTCAGCGGCTACAGTAACAGAGAATGTACGTATGTCTGCATGCAATAAAGGAGGATAGTGGCAACACTAATACATGTGGCAAGGCATTCGAGATCACGGTGTGGGCCGTGATGGGGGACTTTGTGGGCATCCACAAATACTGGCTGCAATCAGTGGTTCAAAGCTTATTGGCCACTTGAAGTTGGACATTTCCCGCAATCAGTGCATTCCAAGAGACGAAATCCTAGGTCGGAATCTCCTCGTGCACTTTTTGTGCTTTATGAAGTGCATGGCATTTGTCATACATGTCGACCAAGGTAGTGCCAAGCACGACGTTCTCTTTCAACGACCCCAATTTTACAATATTCTCATGTTTTTTTTTGCCCATATCACCATCTTCTGTGATGCCACATACCTTCAAGGTTCATGCATTTGGAGATATGCCCTCTCTTTGCATTTGTTAAAAACAACCTAGAGCTTTGTGACCGTGACCCTTGCCCTCAAGATGCAAGCGTATGTGATTGCATCTGAAGCGACACCCTCGCTTCGCATCAGCCGAAAATAACCCAAAGCTTCTTCGCATCTGTGAGTTCAACTCTTGTTGATCCTTGAGGTCTCATGGGATTGAGCTTGCAACTTTAAAACCTGTCTTCTTCTTCTCTCTTTCTCTCTATAGTTCTACAACATATGTGACATAGCACTCATACAGGTACCCATCATTGTCTGTGCGAGAGTAGCACCCAACATCAAGATGGAGTTCTGTCTGATGTTTTGAAGAGAAGTAGGAGGAAAACCTCTTTGGGTTACTGAAGGGGCATTTAGCCGGCGGCTACCGTAACAGAGAATATACGTATGTCTGCATGCGATAAAGGAGGATAGTGGCAACACTAATACATGTGGCAAGGCATTCGAGTGGAAGGTGGGGGCCGTGATGGGGGACTTCGTTGGCATCCACAAATACTGGCTGCAATGAGTGGTTCAAAGCTCTCATCCATTGGATGGCCAACTCCAAAAATTAGGTTGTGTGGAAAAGGCCACCATGACCTCCACAACAACACCCTACCCCTTCATTGCCGAGAAGCTTTTGGAAATGGACCAGCTCCATCATCGCTACTCCTACACCATCCTTAATACCACCCTCCCACGCTTCTCTTATGGACGACTATGTTAGCACCTTCACGCTCTTTCCCATCCCCAACCCTTGCGATTCTCACCCTCCTCCATTGAAGCTTCACGTATAACCCCACTTCATCCATCTCCCCAGAGAATGCTCTCTCTACCATCTTCTCCTTGTATCTAGCTTAGAACTCATCTCTCCTTGAATGTTGACGATTGTGAGTAGCCAAGGATGTTGAAGAGGGGAAAGAGGAAAATCTCTTTAGGGTTCTTTGGTGGTCATTTAGCCGGCGCCAACCACAATAGAGAATATACGTACGCCTACGGGCTATAGAGGAGGGTAGTGGCAACGCTAATACATGTGGCAAGGCATTCGAGTGGAATATCAAGGGCACTGACACGCAGTAGGTGTGGGCCGTGACTGGCAACTTCATGGCGTCCGCAAATATTGGCTTATTGGCCACTTCAAGCTAGACATTTCCCACAATCAGTGCATTCCAAGAGACGACATCCTAGGTAGGAATCTTCGAAGGGCCAAGGTCTATAACTGACCCCTCTTAAAATAACTCAAAGCTTCCCGACCATGCTATTGGACATCAATGCACCCTTGTGAGGGTGGATCGCATCAAAAAACAACACACACCTACCTCCCTCTCTCTCTCTCTCTCTCTCTCTCTCTCTCTCTCTCTCTCTCTCTCCCTCCTTGACATCTCGGAAGGAAGCTCCTCAAGCACTTTTTGTGCTAATTCCCAAAATACCCCTTAAATTTCAAAATCCCCGAAAGTACCCTTGTATCTACTTTCATGTGCTTAGCATGTAATTTGTCGTAAAATAATGAAGCAATTCATCTCCAAAGCCTACATAACCAACACAAATTCTAGTTTTAGCATATTGTATTGATACAATTTATGGAAAGCTACAATTTTTTTTTGCATCTCTGGAATCACGTAAAATAATGAAGCAATTCATCTCCAAAGCCTACATAACCAACACAAATTTGTCTTAAAATAATTTGTCACAATTATCTATAAAAGCAAAGGCATCATGTCGTAAAATAATGAAGCAATTTATCTCCAAAGCCTCCACTATGTCCCCTCAATCTTGTTTTTCATTTGTTTTAAGCGGTATCTTCAGGGATGCTGCTGTGGTTAGTGGGGGAAAAGCCAAGGAGCCGACAATTGTTGGTATGTAGTGCGTATGGCAGGTGTAGAGAGAGAGAGAGAGAGAGAGAGAGAGAGAGAGAGGGAGCCTGGGAGGATGTTTGTGGAGAGAGAAGATTTTTTGTGGTCGAGAAGGAGTTGGCGTCGCTGATGACTACAAGTGGGAGGGCGGATAGGAGACGGATGTCGAAGAGAGACACAAGTCGACAAGGGGAGAGAGGATGTAGCAGGTGTAGGGATGCAGGTCATAGCAGGAGAGGGTGTTTGTCGCAAGTAGGTCAGTGAGCACCGCCCAGACTCGGAGGGCGATGAAGATGGAACTTCGCCTGTAGGTTTGTGGAGTCGAGACAGAGCTCTGTCTCTCTCTGTGTGTCCTCTACTGCATGATGTGATCGATGGCGATCACAGTCCTCCGGGTCTGCAGATACACCTCTCGCGAGCAAATCCGACCTGAGCTGAGGATGCAACAGCGCGAGGCTCAAGCCGACGAAAACCTGCAATGGGGTAGAGGCAGGCTAGGTTGGTGGCGAAGCAAGCATGCATCCAAGGGTGGACCTGGGGCAGACGCAGACTACGTTGGTGGTGAAGCAACCATGCGTCCAAGGGTGCAACTGGGCGTTTTCCTTTTTCATTTGCAAGGTTCGTGCGAAATCTGGATGGTTAATTAATTAATGTGTGCCTCCATAACAAACACAAATTCTAGTTTTAGCATATTGTATTGATACAATTTATGGAAAGCTACAATTTTTTTTTGCATCTCAGGAATCCCGTAAAATAATGAAGCAATTCATCTCCGAAGCCTACATAACCAACACAAATTCTAGTTTTAGGATATTATTGATAGACGATCAGCCTTTTCAGGAAAATGAGACTCTCTCTCTCTCTTTAACATTACATTCCATCTCATTTCATTCCATAACACACAAGCGCAGGGTGCCAGGCGTTTTCATTTCATGCCCACGGCGGCGCAAGGTGACAGGGCGTAGGTCAGAGGGTGACGTTCTCATTTTTTCATTATAACATTACCTTACATTCCATTTCATTTCATTGCATAACACACAGGCGGCGCAGGGTGACAGTTCATGCCCACGGCGGCGCAAGGTGACAGGGCCCAGGTCACAAGGTGGAAACAAAGCGAGAGAGAGAGAGAGAGAGAGAGAGAGAGAGAGAGAGAGAGAGAGCGAGCTAGCTTCATGGCGTCCGCAAATATTGGCTTATTGGCCACTTCAAGCTGGACATTTTCCGCAATCAGTACATTCCAACAAACGACATCCTAGGTAGGAATCTTCGAAGGGCCAAGGTCTATAAATGACCCCTTTTAAAATAGCTCAAAGCTTCCTGACCCTGCTATTGGACATCAATGCACCCTTGCGAGGGTCGATCGCATCAAAAAACAACACACATCTACTTTTCTCTCTCTCTCTCTCTCTCTCTCTCTCTCCCCTTGGCATCTCGGACAGGAAGCTCCTCAAGCACTTTTTGTGCTAATTCCCAAAATACCCCTTAAATTTCAAAATTCCCAAAAGTACCCTTGTATCTATTTTCATGTGCTTAGCATGTAATTTGTCGTAAAATAATGAAGCAATTCATCTCCAAAGCCTACATAACCAACACAAATTCTAGTTTTAGCATATTGTATTGATACAATTTATGGAAAGCTACAAATTTTTTTTGCATCTCTGGAATCACGTAAAATAATGAAGCAATTCATCTCAAAAGCATACATAACCAACACAAATTTGTCTTAAAATAATTGTCACAATTATCTATAAAAAGAAAGGCATCATGTCGTAAAATAAAGAAGCAAGTAGGAGACCAAAACGAGTTTTTTTGGGTTGATTAGTGGGTATCTACTTAGATGCCCAGATGGTCTTTGAGGAGAAAAATGGGACAGATGACACGCTAGAGAGAGAGACAGAGAGATTTTATTGTTTTTGGGCTTGGACGGGACAGGTGGAGCAAGAGTCGGCGGACGCCTAGGGGCAGTTGGAGGGAATCTTTTTTTTTTTCTTGGAGTCGCTGAGAGCTCGTCCCTGAGGAGGCCTGCACAATGCGTGGCTTCATCACGGAGGATCGAATGGAGTCTATGGGATTAGGAGATCCGTTGCTGCCTTGCACGCAAGCATGACTGAAGAGGGCTTGCACTCGGGGGGGGGGCATGGCAGTCTTGTGTGCAGCTGCAGTTGCAATCCAGGCGGAGAGTTCGGATGGCTCACCAAGAAGCTGGAGATAGGAGGGTGAGATGAGGAGTACGCACGACAACAGAGACGTCTCTCTCTCTCTCTCTCTCTCTCTCTCTCTCTCTCTCTCTCTCGTTGCTTGCTTGGCATGGCGAACACGCCTGGAATGGGAATGACCAGCGCAATCTTCATCTTCTTGTCTTGCACAGAGGAAACAGCTCACTTGGGTGTGGGGGCGACGGACGACGATGCCTAGTGGTAGGGTGGTGGGAACAAGGGCTTGAGCGTTGTGGAAGCTTAGGAAAGTTAAAGTGCATCGAATCTTCGCAACAATTTAATTGAGTGTTTATCTCCAAAGCCTACATAACCAACACAAATTCTAGTTTTAGCATATTGTATTGATACAATTTATGGAAAGCTACAATTTTTCTTTGCATCTCTGGAATCACGTAAAATAATGAAGCAATTTATCTCCAAAGCCTACATAACCAAAACAAATTCTAGTTTTAGCATATTATTGATAGACGATGTTTTAGCATATTATTGATAGACAATCAGCCTTCTCAGGAAATGAGACACTCTCTCTCTCTCTCTCTCTTTAACATTACATTCCATTTCATTTCATTCCATAACACATAGACGCAGGGTAAGGCGTTTTCATTTCATGCCCACGGTGGCGCAAGGTGACACGGTGCAGGTCACAGGGTGACTTTCTCATTTTTTCATTATAACATTACATTCCATTCCATTTCATTTCATTGCGTAACACATAGGCGCAGGGTGACAGTTCATGCCCACGGCAGCGCAAGGTGACAGGGCCCAGGTCGCGCAGGGTGAAAACAAAGCCAGAGAGAGAGAGAGAGAGAGAGAGAGAGAGAGAGAGAGAGAGAGCGCTACGCTACCTGCAGGCCGGTGGTGCAGTAGCTGGGTGGAGCCGCAGTCCACGAGAGGAGTCGCAGGTCACCGAAGGCTTCTTGAGGACGTCACCACAGTAGCCGGGTAGCTGCAGCAGCGATGGCGTGAGGATGAAAACCTCTCTCTGCCGCAGGTCACCGCAGTAGCCGCAGCAGCGATGGTGGATGAGGCAGACCTCTCTCTCTCTCTCACTCCTTGAAGATGACCTCTCTCTCTGGAGCGCGTGGCGGATGAGGCAGACCTCTCTCTCTCTCTCTCTCTCTCTCTCTCTCTCTCTCTCTCTCTCTCTCTCTCTCTCTCTCTCTCTCTCGGAGAACCTCTCTCTCTTGAGTGCATGGCGGATGAGGACCTCTCTCTCTCTCTTGACGATGAGGAGCAGGAGCATGAGCTCCACTATCTCTCTCTCTCTCCCGTCCGCATTGATCAACACCTCGCATCGTCGGATGTGCCATCTTGAGTAGGCGGCTGGCGATGATGGTTTTTTTGAAAACGCCCTACTGAGAGCCCAAACGCCCGCTCGTGAGGTCGCCGCCCGCCCGACTGAAGGTCCCTGACTCTCTAGGAGTCGCCATGTGGTAGGGGGCGGCCGGAATCCCCTCCCCTTTTATCTATTAGTATAGACTAGCACTTTCAATACCTTTCAATGAAAGTGGGAGTTACAGTAGGGGTTCAAGATGTCCTTAGTAGAAGATGAATTTGAGACTTGAATAAACAAATGCCATGCCACTTTAGTGTTAAAACATTGCGTAGAATTGACTTTGAAGAGAACGGTGTGTGTGTGTGTGTGTGTGTGTGTGTGTGTGTGTGTGTGTGAGTGAGAGAGAGAGAGAGACACAGAGAGAGAGAGAGAGAGAGAGAGAGAGAGAGAGAGAGAGAGAGCGGTGGGATAGTGTGCACTTGTGACTTAGATAACTTTGGGATGGTTAAGGTCACATAGTGACCACTTTGAAATAGGTGGGTTCACATGGTCATCACATCTTTATTGAGATTCACACAAAGATCACTTGGTGATCACTTAATGTTCACATTCTGTTTACTTGGGGCTCAATTTAATTGGGATGACTTGGGAATTAATCTTCCATCGGAAAATGCAAAAATCAATCCCGATGCCCCCAATTAATTCATACCATTGAGCCCATGTGAGGGAGAGGGTGTCACATAATTACGAGGACTAGTGTAATGCAAATGGCCTATGAATTTTGAGAGTAGCGGAATTAGGAAATTAGATGAAGCACTTTTGTGAGATTACTTTGTGAGCATAGCGGGTGAACTTAATTGATGGTAGCAACATAAACATGGTACTTAGTTAACATGGCATGAACAATAATTTTGCAAGAGAGAGAGTTTACAGAACATGACAATACTTGAGGACCAGATTCATACGGAGCCGGTCCCCCCTCCAATAGGCATTTGTATTATAGTTTCTCCCATCAAGAGAGACTTGGTACAATACAATCTTTGTGTTCCTTGTGACCTAGGTGATGCAATAAAGATGGAAATCTTCATGCATCACAAGCATAACATAAACTTTGTTGAAAGCATTAACTATCCCAAGCCTCAGTCCGAAGGCCTCAAACACCTTCGAAGGTGGAGAGAGCTAGCGGGGAATGAGGATAGGGAAGAGGAAGAAGAAACATTCCATAGGAGAAAGAAATAGTTCTTCACTTATCATTACTCTTCTTGCTAGCATACATAATAGCATAGTAATGAAGATGGAGAAGATGGCAAGCTTAAGCATTGAAGCATGGCTCTTGGTTGGATTTGCAATCCATAGCCAAGAGTATTGATGTAGGCTAACACTTCTCAGAAGCTTGGATAAGGAGGTGGTGTTCCTCAACTTTCACCAAGTGAGAATGTCCCTGCAAATGAGTGTGTCTGTGGAGTATATCCCCCTAGAACCCCCCTTCCTTGCTTTGGGCGAGTGGTGACTTTTCCACATGGTGCAAGATCATTGGACCCCTCTCCCCCTAGCCAATCACATACACCATGCAGTCAAGTACATGGGTAGTTTTTTGACAAGTGTCCTTCTTTCCCCTTAGAGAGAGAGAGAGAGAGAGAGAGAGAGAGAGAGAGCTTGCAAATATGTAGATATTACTTGGATGGAACTAGAAGCTCATTGGACCGCTCTTTAGCCCAACCAATAGCACTCAAGCACACCATGTAATTAAACTTAGTGAGAGTCTGACATGTGTCCCATGTGCCCTTTTAGAAAAGGGGTTCCCTTTGGGTGAGTGGAAAGTTAGGTCAAAGATTCCCCTAACTTTGGGACTTTCATGCATAGGAAGCTTCTCAAACAACTTCCTCATTAAGTTTGTAGGGTCTCTTTTTTACTCAAGCACCTTATCCCCCATGCATAGGAAGGTTCTCAAGCACCTTACTCGTTAAGTATGACAAGTAACTCGAGTATCTTAGTCATCAATCATGACAAGCACCTTAGGTGGTTCCCACCTCAAGCTCAGCTCTAGCTTGCCTAAGGTCAAAGTCATGTTTAGGCCGGGTTCCCACCTCAAGCTCAGCCGTAGCTTGCCTAAGGTCAAAGGTAAGTTTAGGTTGGGTTCCCACCTCAAGCTCAGTCCTAGCTTTCCTAAGGTCAAAGGACTTTTAACACTAACCATTGGAGGTCTTTAATGAAGCTAACCCTAAGGTCTTTTAAGCTCCAATGGATGCACATTTCTCTCTGATAGACTACCTCCTGTTGGACCCCTATTGAGATGTAACCATCTCGCCTCTTGGTCCCCTACTGAGGTAAGTTTACAAGCACTTATTGCACATTGCTCTTTCATAGACCATCTCCTTTTGGACCCCTATTGAGATGCAACCATCTCTCCTTTTGGTCCCGTGTTGAGATAGGTCTAGAAGCACAAGTCTCAATTCTAACTCTTGTTCACAAGGAGTTTCCGACCTAGGATGTCGTCTCTTGGAATGCACTGATTGTGGGAAATGTCCAGCTTGATGTCTCCATCTCACGTATATCTGCATGTGATAAAGGAGGATAGTGGAAACACTAATACATGTGGCAAGGCATTCAAGATCATGGTGTGGGCCGTGATGGGGGACTTCGTGGGTATCCACAAACACTGGCTGCAAACAATGGTTCAAAGCTTATTGGCCACTTCAAGCTGGACATTTCCCGCAATCAGTGATTCCAAGAGACGACATCCTAGCTCGGAATCTCCTCGTGCACTTTTTGTGCTTTATGAAGTGCATGGCATTTGGCATACATGTCGACCAAGGTAGTGCCAAGCACGACGTTTTCTTTCAACGACCCCAATTTTACAATATTATCATGTTTTTTTTTTCCCATATCACCATCTTGTGTGATGCCACATACCTTCAAGGTTCATGCATTTGGAGATATGCCCTCTCTTTGCATTTGTTAAAAACAACTTAGAGCTTTGTGACCGTGACCCTTGCCCTCAAGATGCAAGCGTATGTGATTGCATCTGAAGCGACACCCTCGCTTCACATCATCCGAAAACAACCCAAAGCTTCTTCGCATCTGTGAGTTCAACTCTTGTTGATCTTTGAGGTCTCATGGGATTGAGCCTGCAACTTTAAAACTGTCCTCTTCTTCTCTCTTTCTCTCTATAGTTCTACAACATCTGTGACGTAGCACTCATACATGTACCCATCATTGTCTGTGCGAGAGTAGCACCCAACATCGAGATGGAGTTCTGTCTGATGTTTTAAAGAGAAATAGGAGGAAAACCTCTTTGGGTTACTGAAGGGGCATTTAGCCGGCAGCTACCATAACAGAGAATATACGTATGTCTGCATGCGATAAAGAAGGATAGTGGAAACACTAATACATGTGGCAAGGCATTCGAGTGGAAGGTGTGGGCCATGATGGGGGACTTCAGGGGCATCCACAAATAATG
>NC_140941.1:79189007-79219007 GCF_014529385.1 Adiantum capillus-veneris | reverse complement strand
TTTGCAAGAGAGAGAGTTTAGAGAACATGACAATAGTTGAGGACCGGATCCATACGGAGCCGGTCCCTCCTCCAATAGGCATTTGTATTACAGTTTCTCCCATCAAGAGAGACTTGGTACAATACAATCTTTGTGTTCCTTGTGACCTAGGTGATGCAATGAAGATGGAAATCTTCATGCATCACAAGCATAACATAAACTTTGTTGAAAGCATTAACTATCCCAAGCCTCAGTCCGAAGGCCTCAAACACCTTCGAAGGTGGAGAGAGCTAGCGGAGAATGAGGATAGGGAAGAGGAAGAAGAAACATTCCATAGGAGAAAGAAATAGTTCCTCATTTATCATTACTCTTCTTGCTACCATATATAATAGCATAGTAATGATGATGGAGAAGATGGCAAGCTTAAGCATTGAAGCATGGCTCTTGGTTGGATTTGCATTCCATAGCCAAGAGTGTTGATGTAGGCTCTCACTTCTCAGAAGCTTGGATAAGGAGGTGGTGTTCCTCAACTTTCACCAAGTGAGAATGTCCCTACAAATAAGTGTATCTGTGGAGTATATCCCCCTATCACCCCCCTTCCTTGCTTTGGGTGAGTGGTGACTTTTCCACATGGTGCAAGATCATTGGACCCCTCTCACCCTAGCCAATCACATGCAGCATGCAGTCAAGTACATGGGTAGTGTTTTGACAAGTATCCTCCTTTTCCCTTAGAGAGAGAAAGAGAGAGCTTGCAAATATCTAGATATTACTTGGATGGAGCTAGAAGCTCATTGGACCCCTCTTTAGCCCAACCAATAGCACTCAAGCACACCATGTAAATAAGCTGAGTGATAGTCTGACACGTGTCCCATGTGTCCTTTTAGAAAAGGGGTTCCCTTTGGGTGAGTGGAAAGTTAGGTCAAAGATTCCCCTAACTTTGGGACGTTCATGCATAGGAAGCTTCTCAAACAACTTCCTCATTAAGTTTGTAGCGTCTCTGTTTTACTCAAGCACCTTACCCCCCCATGCATAGGAAGGTTCTCAAGCACCTTCCTCGTTAAGTATGACAAGTAACTCGAGTATCTTAGTCATCAAGCATGACAAGCACCTTAGGTGGTTCCCACCTCAAGCTCAGCCCTAGCTTGCCTAAGGTCAAAGTCAAGTTTAGGCCGGGTTCCCACCTCAAGCTCAGCCCTAGCTTGCCTAAGGTCAAAGGTAAGTTTAGGTTGGGTTCCCACCTCAAGATCAGTCCTAGCTTTCCTAAGGTCAAAGGACTTTTAACACTAACCATTGGAGGTCTTTAATGAAGCTAACCCTAAGGTCTCTTAAGCTCCATTGGATGCACATTACTCTCTGTTAGACTACCTTCTTTTGGACCCATGTTGAAATGTAACCATCTCGCCTCTTGGTCCCCTACTGAGATAAGTTTAGAAGCACTTATTGCACATTGCTCTTTGATAGACCATCTCCTTTTGGACCCCTATTGAGATGCAACCATCTCTCCTTTTGGTCCCATGTTGAGATAGGTCTAGAAGCACATGTCTCTATTCTAACTCCTATTCCCGTTTATTCTCCCACATTAAATGATCAGCTTAATATGAGAAAATCATTTTGTAAAGTTAGATATTATATTTTATCACAACTAGTAACCTTCAATGATAGGTCCAATCATAAGCTTTGAAATTTCTAGCCTATGGGTATAACCTTTGTGTGCTTTGAAATTGCTAGCCTAAAGCAAGCAACATACTACTTGACAAATCCATAAATGCAAAAGTAGCATACTTTGGGAGAGGTGAATAGGTTAAATCTATCTACCTCTCTATCTGCACCTTCTTCATCTACCTCTCTCTCTACGCCCCTTCTATCTACCTTGATCTACCTTCCTCTCGACCCGCTCTATATCTACCTTAGGTAGACAGATAGAGGTGTGTAGATTAGATAGAGATTAGGTGTGTAGAGAGAGATATATACTACTCTCTCTCTCTCTATCTCTATTTATCGTCTCTCCTATGCACTCTCTATCTACCTCTCTATATGTCCTCTCTAGCCTTGGATTACGTGTAGAGGATAAAGGAGAGAGATTAGGTATAGGGATATTAGGTTGAAACTTACACAAACTAATCTCTTGTAAATTCCATGATGAACCTATTGGAGAGCAGATGCAATGTTTGTGTGACTAGGTGATAGAGAGAGAGGAAAAGAGAGAGATGAGAGGACTCTCTCTCTCTCTCTCTCTCTCTCTCATGCTTGAAAATAAAAGGTTGCAAAGGTCCTCTTGGTCCTTAAAAGATGCACATGAGTTTCTCAAAAATTTAGGATGCGAAAGCTTAGACGTGAAATTTGGCACCAAATTCCAATCAGTGCAACCAAGTGGCAAGTTGTCAAAATTTTATTCATGCTTTAAAAGTTAATTAGCCCAAGTGGCAAGCTCCAACTCCCAACGTTCAAAATAAACGTTATTTTAATTTTTAGCTCAAGGTTCAAGGGGCAACTTGCAAGCCTCAACTTTCAAGGCTCACTTATATAGTTTAAACTTTAAACTTTAAAGCTCCCACCCTTTTACTCTCATGGAGTCTCATCCCGCCTATGGAGTCTGGCAAATTGCAAAATTTGCAAGCTTGGTGTCTCGTTTTAATATGGAGTGTGCACTTGCCATTTAGCATTGACTAAAGAGCAACACGTTACACAACATCTCTGCCATTCCTTTCCTCATCACATCATCTCAAAGCTACTATAATCAAGAAGAACTCAGAACCTGCTAAGCACCGAGGGAAATCTTCTTTCCTCATCCCATCTCTACCTATGCGATTAAGAAGAACTCCAAGAAGAGGTCAGTTTCTCTCTCCATCTCTCTCAATCCATTGTAGTCTTTTAAGCCTTTATTTGAATAAAAACTCCGAGTACAGATTCATTACTTTTGGGCTTTGTGTGTGTGTGTGTGTGTGTGTGTGTTTGTGTGTGTATGTGAGCTAGAATTAGTGATGCATAGCTTATAATCTTTTTACTCTCAATATTCTAGGTTTTTTGCTTTCAATCACTTCATGGTTTTCTAGGTTTCTACAACAATGTATGTGTGTGTGTGTGTGTGAGAGTGAGAGAGCTAGAATTAGTCATTCATAGTTTATAATCTTTTTACTCGCAATATTCTAGGTTTTTTGCTTTCAATCACTTTCGGGTTTTCTACAACAATGTGTACTCATATTTGTTTAGAAGTTTATGAATCTTAATTTTATCTTGTGGACAACCTTTCCATGCAGAGAGCAACTTGGAGCTCCTTTTCAAACTAATTGATATGTGTTCGTGCACGAAGCTAAAGCTATAAGATCTTTTGAATAAATTTTCGATGTAGGAGCTACAAATTTTTCTTTCTCTTGTAAGGTTTTCTTATGGCCTGAAATTTCTCTAAGCAAAAATCTTTGCTTGCTATACCTCGATTTTCAAAGCAAGTTAGCATTAGCAATGAAAAGGGAGAAAGAAAAATTGAACTTGCTTGATGATAATGATGTGGATGATGTACAAGTTGAAAATATAGGTATAGAGAAAGTCAAAAGGCGTAAAAAAACTGAGGGGTGATAAATGAATTTTTTTTTAGGTAATAGGTTCTAGAAGTGCAAAATTTAAGGATAAAATTAATTTACCTATGTTTACAAGTTTTTTAGTTTTTTTAATTAGAATTTTTTTAAAAAACCTACTTGCTTTCATAGTTGGAGGTTTTATAAGACTAAAATCTAAGTTTTTTTCGAGCACTAATAGAAACATGCTACATGTTGAACAAGAACTTCTTTCACTATTTTTTTTGTTTTCATTGACCGAACATCTCCTAACCGTAGCTTTCGAAGGGAACAAAAGACATTGGTTTGTCTTTTGCTTATTTGATTAGAACGAGTAACAGGTCCAATAGTAGGCTTTGAAATTGCTAGCCTACCGATGTAACCTTTTTGGGCTTTGAAATTGCGAGCCTACCGAAGTGTCCTCCTTCCTCTGGGCTATGTGAAATCCAATTTTCTTCCACTGGTGACCGAACCCACCCTTATTTATATATGGGGAAATTACCAAAATACCCCTCTAATTTGAGAAAATTCCCAAAATATCCCTCAAATTTCAAAAATTCCCAAAATGTCCTCGATATTTTGTCATAAATTTCCAAAATGCCTTTCAAATTTTCCAAAATTCCCAAAATACCCCTGGTTGTGAGACTAAATTTCTCGAAAAATAAATTTTTCTGTAGGTCTTCACAAGAAGAGTGATTGTCTATCGTACAAGATGCTAAAACTACAATTTGAGTTGATTACGTAGGCTTTGGAGAGGAATTGCTTCATTATTTTTAGACATAATTGCCTTTTTTGCGATGGTAAATGGTGACAAATTACATGCTGAGCACTCAAAAACGGATCTCAATTGTCAAAAACGAATGAAGATTATAAAATCTTGAACATTCCAACCAAAATAGATACAAGGGTATTTTGGGAATTTCCTCAAATTAGAGGGGTATTTTGGTAATTTTCCCTTTATATATTAGTAAGCTAATTAGCTTCAGCTGGTCAGCAGCTAGACGTATGGCCAAGGTATGGCGCAGCTCACAGCAGCTGGTTCTGCTACAGCTGTGTGTAGTAGCCGTGCAGGCAGCTCGCTTATATATTGGCTCCTGTGAAGAAATTAGAAGCAGGGAATGTCCTGCATGCGGGAAGATGGCGGTGCCATATCCACTGAGCACTTGAGATTCATGCGGTCACCCTCTCTACAAGCAGCTGGTGACATGCACGGATAAGAAGACGCTGCAGGTAAAAGCCCTCTCAGGAAACTACACTGTGTTGAGCCTGGACCCCTTATCGCGCTCTATAGTTATCTCCACGAGCCCCTTCATCGGCGATTCTTGTATCACGCAGGACTCTGTCACCTCCCACAACTTTTCTCTCTTCCCCGGCTCCCCCCTCAGCGTCGGCGCCGGCAACACGGTGCTGTTCCTCAATGCTACCGATGTGCTTCGCTACTCCCCTCTCAACTGCCGCCACGATGGCCCTTGCAGCCGCGGGCTCATAGCTGTGCAGCAGAAAAGCTGCCGCTCTCTTCTCTGCTGCTCCGCAGTGATCCCCGTGGACGAAACGTCGGATTTGCAGTACGGTTTTCCGGTGTTCGCGCTGGCGACCGGGTATGTCAGCTTGCTAGACTTTCCTGACCCATCAGAACCCACCAAGGCCGGCGTCTATGCGGGGACAATCGGATTCGGTATGCGGTTGAAGTGGGAGGCGCCGGGGGAGGCCCCCTGTGAGACACAGATGGAATGCGGCGCCAATTCCACATGCGTAAAGGCAGCGGCACCGATTTGCGCCTGCAACCATGGTTACCGCTGGGATGCAACCACAGGCACTTGTCCCAAAGGTACTGATGAGAGAGAGAGAGAGAGCGAGCGAGCGAGCTGACTGGCTCAGGTTGGAACTTGAATCCTTGCATGTAGTCTGTATGCAGCCTCAGCCAATTATTCGTATGATAATTACCCCCTCCTTGCGTCTGTCCAGTACCTTTGTGCATCCGGGACAGTGGAAGTATAAAATGCCACAAAATTGAATACGCAACAGGTACTGCTCCCTTAATCTTCTCATTTTCTTCTGAGTTTTATGTTGGCAAATGACAGTGAGGAAAGTATAGTGGAGTTGTGTCAGAAACGTCGCGGTGGGCACGTGTCATAAATAATAACTGGATATTGAATAATGCGAAACACGTGAGTCTTACATGTGGTTTACATGTAAATCATTTAGCAAAACCGACATCAATATTATGCAGTGACTGATCGGCATGAACGCAGCACCTGCATGCACAACAAGGACAACCTGTAGCTATAGCAAATCTGCTTTTTGCATTGTTACTGTCTGACCTAGGTGTCTCTTTTTGGCTTTCCCAGGTCTCACTCTTGGTTTTGTAGGGCTCATCGCATTCATTTCCTTTACGGTATGGATATATAGGCGATGGTGGGGTGCAGCCCATTAAAGAGCTCATGCCAAGCTTGTCGAGGAGCGGAATATGATCCTTGCTACCAACAGTGGTGGCAGGTCTGCACGCTTGTTCAGCAAGCAGGAGATGAAGCGCGCCACCAACAACTTCGCTCCTGACAGAGTGCTCGGATGCGGAGGTTTTGGTGAAGTATATAAAGGAATCCTTGATGATGAGACTGAGGTAGCCATCAAGTATACCAAGGTAGGCAAGATCAAAGGGGTAGACCCAGTTCTGAATGAGGTGAGGATCCTATCTCAGGTCAATCACCGAAACTTAGTGCGCTTGCTTGGCTGCTGCGTTGAAAGTGAGCTTCCTCTCCTGGTCTATGAATATGTGCCCAATGGAGATCTTGAGGATCATATTCTGCAGGTGGCCAAAAGAAACGTCATTCTGGACTGGAAAACACGTTTGCACATTGCCTTTCAATCTGCAGAGGGCTTAGCTTATCTCCACTCAGCCGCATACCCACCCATCTATCATCGAGATGTCAAAGCAAGTAACATACTACTTGACAAATCCATGAATGCAAAAGTAGCAGACTTTGGGCTTTCGCGATTGGCGGATCCTGATCTTACCCATATTTCGACATGTGCACAGGGTACAATGGGGTACCTCGATCCCGAGTACTACCGCAATTATCAGCTTACCGATAAGAGTGATGTGTACAGTTTTGGAGTAGTGCTGTTGACTCTGGTTTCATCCGAGAGAGCTATCGATTTTAAGAGGAATACCGATGATGTGAATCTTGCAACTATGGTGCAGATTCGGAAAGAGAACTGTGAGATCGACGAAGTGCTTGACCCGAAGCTTGTGAAGGGGGCATCCAAGCAGACCGTGAATTCCATGAGGTGGGTGATTGATCTGGCATTGGAGTGCTTTACATGAGAGCAGGCTGAACAGGCCATCAATGAAGGAGGTACAGAGATGCTACAGAAACTCATTTTATCATTGGAGGCGTCAGAGAGGGAGGGTGTGGCAAAAAGCAATGGATATGTGTAGACTGATGTTTAGGTGAGTGTATAAGGTTCTGTGAGCTACAGTAGAGTATTGTACGTGCATGGGACTTCTGACGTGTACTCTAGCTAGCCAGCTCTAATCAATTTATTTTGCATGAAGACGCTTATATATATTTCTTTTTAAGCTTTGTAATAGACAAACTAGTGCATGGAGGCACTTTATAAGAGCCTAATATATGTAACGAGTGTACAAGTATATGGTCATATTTCCTTTCCATCTTTAGAGCCTACCAATTTTAAGGTTTAGCGCTCCACTCCGTTTGCAAACATTGAATCTCTCTCTCTCTCTCTCTCTCTCTCTCTCTCAATCAATCAAGCCATTCCTAGCACTCGCTCATAGAAACATAGGCTGCATACACTACTTCATAATAATAATTGAGTGTACACAGGAACATAATACAAGAACACCTTCTTATACTTTTTCAATTAAGAGTTATGTAATTGATATTACATGTACTTGACATTAACATTTATGGTGCTCATAAAGACAAATGGTTGAACTTTTCGGCTTGGCTGTGTAGTCATGTAGGTTTAGTGGGAAAAGTCCCAAGAACTATTTCATAGTGTGTGAGTCATTAATGATTTGAAGTTCAAATTAGAGTCCTATGTTTGTGTGGTTGACCTCCTTGGATGTGCCAAGTAGTAGAAGTTATCTTAGGATTTTGTTTTTTATCAATTTTCCATATGGCATCAATCTCCTCTAGTTGTAAAAAACGTGTCCATTCTACTGTGGAGATTGCAAGAGCATTTCCATAGACTTTGAGACGATCAGTATGTTGCTTCGATTCTGAAATATATGCAGCAATGCTAGAAAAGGGTCAAGGACATTGAAGCCTTGAGAATAAAGCTTCTAAGAGGCTCATTTGTAGTGCTTTTCCTAAGTTTGGTGGGAAAAGGCTAAGGACTCAAGTTGAAACTCAAGTTAGACTTGTGCTTATGGTTCATCTACCAATATGTCCCTTTTTCCTACCGATCTAACTTGTCTCTTTCTGTTTGCCAGAATGTGTAGCAGAGATTACACTACAACATGACGCGCAAAAATCGGTGTAAATACCAACGAAATAAAGTTAGTTTTAAAACTAAAAAGCGTTGAAATAGGCATCGGAAGAGACACCAGTATCGTAACGTCAGTATTAGTACTGGTATATTAAGCGTTGGAATAAACCATGAAATGAGCATCGGAATATGCAATGAAATGATCGTCGGTAATACTATTGTGTATTTCGATGCAACCATCGAGGTCTATACCGACGCTTATACCATACTCTGTACCAACGACCAAACCTGTAAATTTTTTTGGACAGAGAAGCCTGGGAACTGATGCTGCATGTACTACAGCAAAAGAAAACAGCCCTCCCTGGCCTGCCCAAAGGAAGAGTGCACAAGCAACCGCACTCTACCTACAAGCTGACGCTAAAGAGCGAGTGTATGCCAATTAGTAAAATTGTAAGAAAAACATAACCACAAAATCAAAAGCTTGATCATGACATAACGACATAAAGATGTTATAACCATAATTAAAACATGAGTCAAAAACTGCAAAACCATAAACATAACCTGTTTGCCATACCATAACCATTATCATAAGTTGCTTGTCATACCATAACCATAACAGCCATACCATCATTGCATAACTATAACCATAACCATAACCATAACCATAAGCATCACATGATTGCCATACCATCATAGCAAAACCATAACCTTAACTTGACTGTCAAATTTTAACCATAACATCTTTGCCATACCATAAACATAACCATAAACCATAAACACAAGCACTACAAAACTGTACATATGCAAACAATCTTTGAGTGAGAAGACCCTCATGGTAATGCCTCCCATTCGACGTCCTCTCTCTCCTCCTGGAGCTCGATCAAAAGGGCCACAAGTCCATGCTTGTACCCATACTTCTTCTCTCGGCGTGTCGGAAGGTGCTTCACGACAACTTTCTCTAAAATTATGGTTTAATCATTTGATAAATTTTCAAATAACATATGTATTTTTTATAATCTAAAGAATACGTATAATATTTACAAAGTCATGTCAAAGCGTCTCGTAGCCTCTACTTCCAAGATGTGACGCTCCCGCAAACTCCAAACCTGCTCTGGTTGCATCTCTCTGCTGCTGAAATCTCTGAGGATTGTCTTGTGTCTCTCGTGCAATCACCGCCCACTCCTCTGCGTCCAACCATGCCGGCTTGGGACTGTCGTCATTGTATATGTCTCTTGCCTCTGACGGACGGTGTGACATTGTGGACTTCGCCACGCTCAAAATCCAGGGGTTCGAGACTAGATCGTATCCCTCTGCCGGCCTATACTCTATATGAATGGCCTCGACGATGTAATTCTTTCTTTCAACATCGAGGTTATCCCAAACCTCCATCACATGACCAATTTGAATCGTACAGAGCTTTTGAATCCTCTGTCACATGGCCTTTACGATCCTATCTGCCACAACATCCCCATCCCTGCTCTTGTACACCTTGTAGGATCATGCTCGTGTGATCACCAAGGTGTATGTGGTGTCCAATCGGTGAACTATCTACTGAAAAGAGTGGTGGATGCTCTCTCGGTGGTGTGGAGGCATCGGTAGAACCATTATCACAGCAACCACCGCATCCAGAACGAAGCCTACCTCGTTTTGAGGATGAACCACCCATCGGTGTAGGGGACACACGATGCCAAGGATGATTTCTTTATCTCTCCCCTCAAGCACAAGGATGTAATCCTAGGGGCACCATATTGGTTTGATCGCATGGCTACCAATGTTAAATTCCCTAAAAGGCAAATCTACTTTAGATCTAGGGAAAAAGATATGTACATAGATGCTAAGGAGTTGGGTAACACCATACCCATTGTACATACGCAAGCTTTCAATAAGTCAATAATGAGCTCTATTCCCGTGTACATGATTTTTGTTAAAGATTCTCTAAATGAACCTAATGTGTTAGCAAGAAAAAATATAAACAATCACAAGGAATTAGAGTTATCCAATGTTCGCAAGGGATTTCAAGATGTTTTTATTGACGACATCCCTTGTGAACTACCGCCTAACGAGGCAATGACGACCATACAATTGAACTTCTTTCAGGAAGTTCACCACCTAATAAACCTCCTTATAGAGTTTCTCAAACTCAACAAGAGGAGATTATGCGACAAGTGCATGAGCTAGTTGAGAAGGGTACTATGGTTATAGGCCTAGCTCATCTCCCTTTTGTTCACCAGTTTTATTAGTGCAAAAGAAAGACGGCACATATCGTATGTATGTCGACTATAGAGCACTAAATAGGATCACTATCAAAAATAAGTTTCCCGTTCCACGAGTAGAAGACATGTTCCATAAGCTACAAGGGTCGACCTACTTCAATAGGATTGACCTAAAAAGTGGCTACAATCAAATAAGGATGGTAGATCAAGACATTGTAAAGACCACATTTCGCATTATGTTTGGTCTTTACGAGTACATTGTCATGCCTTTTGGCTTGACCAATGCACCAGTCACATTTAACTGCTGGATGAGAAGCTATTCAGGTCGGATCGATCTTTGATGATATAATCATCTACTCTAATTCACTAGACGAACACAAGCAACATCTCTAGGTGATATTTCAAGTCTTACGAGAGAATAAACTTTTTATTAATCGAAAGAAAAGTGATTTTTTCTTACAAGAGATTCAATATTTAGGTCACATTATCTCTCAAGATGGCATCCAAATGGATCCATCAAAGCTAGAGGTAATAAAAGGATGGCCCAATCCAAGGAATCTACATGAACTAAGAAGCTTTATAGGTATGTGTGAATACTATAGACGCTTCATAGAAAAATTCTCACAAATCGCGGGACCATTACATGACCTAACAAAGAAAAACGTTAGGTATACATGGTTTGCCAAGGAGAACAATGCTTTTGAAAAGCTTAAAGAAAAGCTTATCTCTCAACCTGTGCTTACACTGTGGGATCTCTCAAAGCCATTTGAGGTCCAATGTGACGCTTGTCGTGATTGCTTTGGAGTTGTTTTGCTCCAAGAAGGGCACGCCATAGCCTATGAAAGTTGAAGGCTCGACCCTGTTGAGGAAGCTCCAGGCATATATGAAAAGAAAGTCTTCATAGTTCTACATGCCTTATACTCGTGGAAGCACTATTTATTGGGGACTCCTCTCATTCTGCGGGACGGATCACCAAAGCCTTAAGTACTTCATGACGCAGACCAAGCTCTCCGACAAAAAAATGAGTTGGGTAAATTTTCTTTCGCAATTTCATTTTCATATTGCTCACATTGTTGGCAAGCATAATCAAGTAGCTGATGCACTCTCGAGACAACCGAGAGTGAATGCGGTTTCCATAGTGACTCACAATGATCTATCTTTCATGATAGATGAGTACGCTATTGATCTCAATTTTAGAGATTTCATTTCAGCCCTTGCACTAGGAAAGAAAGAAGAAACATTTACCTTACAAGATGGTTATCTTCTCTACAGCAATAGACTATGCTTTACTAACTCAGTACGTGAGAAAGTAATGTATGAATCTCATAATCCTTCTTATGCGGGGCATAGAGGGATTCAGTCTACCCTGAAAGGGACAGAACCATATTTCTATTGGCCTGCTATAAAAGCAAACATACAAGAGTATGTTTCAAAATGTGTGGTATGCCAAAAGACGAAGTGTCATAAAATATAATATCTAACTTTACCAAATGATTTTCTCATATTAAACTGATCACTTAATATGGGAAGATAAAAAGGGAACAAGAGTTAGTGTATATATATGTGCTTCTAGACCTATCTCAACATGGGACCAAAAGGAGAAATGGTTGCATTTCAAATATAGAGGTCCAAAAGGAGACGGTCTACCAAAGAGAAATGTGCAATAAGTGCTTTTAGATTTACCTCAACAAGGGACCAAGAGGAGAGATGGTTACATCTCAAAAGGGGTCCAAACAGAGGTAGTCTATCAAAGAGCAACGTGCATCTAATGGATATTAAAAGACCTTAGGGTTAGCTTCAATTAATACCTCCAAAAGTTAGTGTTAAAAAGTCATTTGACCTTACGTAAGCTAGGGCTAACCTCGAGGTTGGAAATCGTACCCAAGCATAAGGTGCTAAGACGCTTAAAGTGGTTATGGGAACCTTGCCCAAAACTTGAGGTGATTTTTATGCTTAAATGACTAAGGTTTTTGAAATGTTAAATTCAAAGCAAAGATAAATTCTCAAGAGGCATGAACATCTATGCTTGATTGACTAAGGCTCGAAGTATTCAATTCAAAACAAATGACTTAAGAAGCATAAAAGACACATGCTTGCTTGATTGACTAAGTCCTTGAAGTATTCAATTCAACCAAATGACTTAATAAGCATAAAAGACACATGTTCAAATAAACCTCCACATGTGGCCCTCATGATGTGCTTGAATGCTATTGGTTAGGTTTTAAAGGGGTGCAATGTACATAAAAATAAATAATTAAGTTCTTTCTCTCAAGAGGAAAAAGAGGACACATGTCCAAATGAAATAATAAAATAATACGAGAGAGAGAGAGAGAGAGAGAGAGAGAGAGAGACACTAGGAAGAAAATGGGGTCTAGGAGGGTCTCTTTATTTGGTAGTTTAAGGAATTCAAACCTTTAGTATTAAGAAAGTAATCAAAGGATAGCTTTTGAATTCAAACAGGCAAAAGAGCTAGTTTATTTGAATTCAAAGTTTCACCCCAAAATTGAATTTAAAATCTAACGGGTAAAACCATATCACGTGGCATATCTATGGAAAGAGCTCAACATATAGATTGCAGATATATGATCTCCGCTCAAATCAAAGATCATATGTGGGAGTTATGAAAGGCCGAAAATCATAAAATTATCCACCTTCTTTTTGGGGAAAAAAGTGTATCCTTTGACCACTCTTACACATCTTTTACACACCCACCATTGGTGCACACATGGCTTACACCTATTTGTCAAAATGCTAATCACCTCCATAAGCTCATGGCAAATAAAGAGGCCCTTCTACACCCCGTCCTCTTCCTATGGAGAGAGAGAGAGAGAGAGAGAGAGAGAGAGAGAGAGAGGTGGACCAATTATGAGAGGGGGGGGTATGCTCTCCCATATAGATACACACATTCTCTCATTGTGTGGAGTGCAAAATGCAAGAGCTCCATCTCCTTCTCCAAGCTTGTAAAGAAGTGGGGAACCTACACCAACACTCTTGGCTATGGAATGCAAATCCAACCAAGAGCCATGCTTCAATGCTTAAGCTTTCCATCTTCTTCATCTTTATTACTATGCTATTATGCTATGCTAAGAAAGAAGAGTGATGATAAGTGAGGAACTATTTCTTTCTCTTATGGAATGTTTCTTCTTCCTCTTTCCTACCCTCATTCCCCGCTAGCTCTCTCCACCTTTGAAGGTGTTTTAGGCCTTGGGACTGAGGCTTGGGATAGTTAATTCTTTTTGCAAAGTTTATGTTAAGCTCATGATACATGAAGCTTTCCAAATTCATAGAATCACCAAGGTCACAAGGAACACAAATATTGTATTGTAACAAAGTCTCTTTTGATGGGAGAATCTATAATACAAACGGCTTTTGGAGAGGGGACCGGCTCCAAGTAAATCCGGTCGTCAACTATCGTCATGTTCTCTAATACTCTCTCTCTTGCAAAAGTATTATTCATGCCAAGTTAATTAAGTACTATGTTTATGTTGCTACCATCAATTAAGTTCATACCTTCTATGTTCTCAAAGTGATCTCACAAAAATGATCACCTTAATTCTCTTAATTCCGCTATTCTCAAAGTTCATAGGCCATTCCCATTACATTGCTATCAAAGCATTTGGTTTCTCTTTCTTGCTTAAGAAGAGAGGTCCTTAAGTAGCCTATTAATGGTTGATTTTGTTAATTATATTAGCATGTCTTCAAAAGACACAAAGTGAGGGCCTCTCTCCAAATGCTATCACCTATGCTTGCACCTTGAAGGAAAATGGCCTTAAAATGGCCACCCAAAAGCCCAAGAGATGGTCACCCAAGGTAATTTGAGTTTGAAGGGTTTAATGAGTGTGAAAGAGAGAGAAAAGGTGGGCATGGCGTGAGGCGGACATTGAGTAGCAGCACATGAGAGGGAGAATGGCTCGCACTGGGCAAGAAAGAGCGTGGTAGAGCTTTCCAATGAAGCAAGAAATTCTCAGCATCCACGGTTCCCTAATTTGGGTCTGCTCCATTTGGGATTGGTGCCACTCCAAAAAAACCGCTACCACATCATCATCGTCGTGTCACGTGCCACATCAGTCTCGACATCGTGAATGATTGTGGGGGGCATTGAAAGGGGATTTTTAAAAAAGAGAGAGAGTATTGTGTGACAGAGGATATACAAATCACGTGAGACAAAGTGGAGGAAGAGGGGATCAAGGGAGGCTCGTCTACAATCTTTCTCTCTCTGTCAACTTTGTGAAGGAAGTGAACAAGGGTAATGGGGTTCTCCCTCTTGAGCTCTCTAGCTCTCATATGGGGGAATCAGGCTCTATGTCTCAAGTTCTCCCGATCTCTCTCATTCTCTTAAGGGATAACTTGGGCAGCAAAAGGGTGAAGAAGAGGAAGGAAAAGAAGGAAGCAAAGGGGAAGCACGGAGAAGAAGCTCACTCTTGACCTAGAGCTTAAGAGGAGAGGAAGAAGGAACTTATGCGAGCTTCCATCATGGAATTCCCATAAGCTCTCTCTCACTCACTCACGACCTAGAGCATAAAGGGAGTGGAATGAAGAAATCTCTCGCTCCTTTGCCTTCTAATGGCTAAGACAAAGCCGTGAAGAATCTCTGTGACAACCAGGAATAATTCTAGCTCTCACGAGCAATTTTTTTTGGGGAGAATTAAGCTCTCATAAGCTCGACATTTTCTTTAAGAGTGGCTATATAATACAGTGCCTTCAACGACTAGGATTTTTAATTGAAATTCACTTTGATTAACCATTAGCAGCTTAAAGCATTCAAGGTGTCAGTTTTAAGCATTCCTGGTGTCATTTAAGTATTTTTCTTTGTGTGGTGCATCTTGCCTCTCTTATTTCCCATAGCGAGCAGCCCTGGTGCTAACCCGACTCACCTCGGAAATACACATACCCCGATATCACTAGTGAACTCGATGCGAAACTAAGCCGGGGTGGGAAAAATTGGCAGAGAAAGGCGACTACATTGCAAGACGTAGCGATGCTACAAATGATGCAGCAATTTTGCTGCTTACATGCAAGAATAGCAGGCTGCAAAACAACAATTTAATTTGCATAGGAAGATTTGGAAAGCTCAATATGCAGTTATTACAAAACAATTGCAGCGGTTCAAAGGTCAGGATGTTTCAAGATTGTGCCAAATTTATGGAGGATAATGGGATTGATGATCATCTGAAGGGTTTCACTTTGTTGTCACGCCTGAGCTCAGGGGTCAAATGAGGAAATAGAGACTATACAATAAGCAAACTAGCAGGGTTGTAAGAATGCATTATAGAACTAATATTTTCTTGAAGATTCACAATGTAGGTACAAGTCTAATTGTGGATGAGTTTGTTGAAGCCTTCGCGGGAAGGGCTATGTATTCTATGGGTGATCTCTACTCAGGATACACCAGTTTTAGCTTGATTTGGAGAGTAGGGATCTTACTAAAATGTGTACACCTCTCGATTTGGTAAGGATGTGCACTCTACCACAGGGTGCAACTAACTCTATAGCTCATATGATGAATGGCATGAATAAAGTATTTAGCAGGTGTTTAAAGAGTTTCGTGAAAGTTTATGGGATGGACACAGAGGGATATGGGAGACTTTTATCAAAATCAAAGACAGCTAATAGGGGAAAGGAATGTACAAAGATGTTGCTCGTTTTGTGGAGACTTGTTTAGAATGCCAGCAGTATTCTAATGTATGGCATCGAGATGGGTTACATCCTACTTATCCACTAACTATGCATTACAAGTGGGTAATAGATTTGATTACAATGCCAATGGGAGTCTGGCAGATGAGGTATATTGTTCTTGCTAGAGAAGATCTCACTAACCAAGACCTTGGGTACAAAAGCTACAAGCTGTGTGTGCAAATTTTTGCTTGAAGATATAATTTCTAGGTATGGTTGTGCTGGTAAAATCACTGCTGATAGAGTAGAGATGGATGCAGATGAAGCTCGTGATTTCTCTGCTCATTTGGGTATCAAATTGGCTCTTACTACAATGTACCATCTAGAAGGTGATGAAAAAAGTGAAAAAGGGCATCCGCCTATTGTTAAGGATTTAGCAAAGGCATGTCGAGGGCATATTGGTTATTGACCTAAGATGCTACCTTTTGCTTTATGGGTTGATCGCACTATGCATAGTTCTATTACAAAGTTTTATGCCATTTGAAGATGCATGGATAGAAACCCATTATGCCTACAAAGGAGGCGGCTATATCTTGGACTATAATGCCATGGGAAGTAAGTATGTCTACAAAAGATTTACTTTCTTTACGTATTCTCCAACTTGAGAGTCGGCAAGAAGATATGGATTTAGCCAAAGCAAAGCTCAAAGAGGCACAATTGAAGAATAAAGCAACATTTGATGAGAAGCATAGGCTACTGCCTTATGCTATCAAAGATGGTGATTGGATACTTGTTTATGATAGTAGATTGTAAAACCAATACCCTACTATGTGAAAGATGGTCAAACGTTGGTTTGGACCGTATGTTGTACTTCATGCTTATGACAATGCAACATATAAATTATGTGAGCTCGATGGCACTAAGCTTAGAGTGCCTACTGTAGGAAAAATAATTAAACCGTTCAAGAAATAAGAGGGTGAGTTCAATTTTGAGGATCATATCTTAGATTAGCTACCGAGGGATGATGATGATGTGTATGCAGTAAACGATGTGTTTGATGAGGCTTTTGATGATGCAAATTAATGAATAAGATAGTGGGTGAAAGCGTGGTTTGGTGGTACAGAAAAAGGACCTATTTTACTTCTACCAGTGAAAAAGTGGGGACTGGTAAATTTTTTGTAGTTTAGGTCAAAACTTTTTGGACCTTGTGTTTTTAGATTATTCTTTGGAAGATCTGTCCAGTGATATATAGTATGATAAGTAGTTTTTCATGTGACATGTAAAAATTGTAACTCAAAGGTTTGTCAAAGGTGCTGTCAAGGACAGTCCTTTTTGTACCACCAAAGCGTGCTTTTAGCCCAGTATGTGCAAGTTCAAAGGGGGTGAATGGCACGACACTTTGCATCCACAAGGAGAAACTCAAACTTAAAGTTCAAAGGGGGTGAATGGCATGACACTTTGCATCCACAAGGAGAAACTCAAACTTACTAGATATCTGTGGGAGCATATGTTCCTTCATGCATGCTACATTGTGGTCTAGAAATTGTTGCTACATTCTATTTTCTGGACATTGGTTAATTTTTTGGATCTTTTTAAAAGAATAGCCTCTCTCTCTCTCTCTCTCTCTCTCTCTCTCTCTCTCTCTCTCTCTCTCTCTCTCTCTCTCTCTCTCTCTCTCTCTCTCTCACACACACACGCACACACACACACACACACACACACACACACACACACACACACACACACACCAAATTAGCAATGATATCCTAAATTAAAGCTCATGTTCTTTTACTTATTGTAATGTCTGTTTCTTTAATTATGAACTTCATACAAAAGTGAGTAGATAAATGAAAACGGGAAAGAACTCTCTTTAGTGACTAAAAAGTAGAATACGCCACCAAAATTAAAACTCTCTTTTCACTGTATCAAGAATTTTACCTCTAACTTTTTTAGTAAGAAAGTGGCACATAGACAGCTTAATGGGATGGCCAATGATAGTGCCAAGGAGGTTGTGCAAGCTCCTATTGAGTGTGACCTTGATGCTACGCTCAAGAAGTTTCCACCTGGGAAGTGTAGTGGTGAGGGCCTTGATGTTGGAAAGACCTTAAAGTATTGGTCTGAAGTGATGCTAGGCTAGTTTGCTTGGCCCACTTAACCAATGAAAGTAAAGATACTATTGCATGTTTTAAACTTAAGAAGACAGATAAGTTATTGGAAGGATCATTAAAAAGAGAATCACTTAGACCTTGAAAATATATCTTGGGAGTATCTCATGACCCAATCAAAGAAGAACAAGCAAAACAATGCTTATCATTCTGAATGCATGAATGAATTTTTAGTTTGTACCCAAGGAACAAGAGACTTAAAGGGATAATGTCAATATTTCTTTACTTTGGTCAAGTATGCACCTCAATTTATGAGTCAAGAAGAAATAGTGGCTATATTCTCCACCTTAAAATCGTAGTGGTATAAACTATGGTACAATAATATATATTTATTGTATGATTATTAGGTAGAAAGTAATATCTACATTTGGATTGTCTCAAGATCTAAGGGATGAAATCAAATGCACAGGGATAAGGTTGTACTATTAATAATAAAAAGATCTCTATTTATAAATACTCTATTTTTCTAATCCTTTTGATATCAATAAATAGACGGATGTGGGTTCATTAAGGAACCCATGCGGGAAGAAATAGCCTTTGTCCATGTCCATACTCCCATCACTCTCTACACCATCAAACTCTTGTAGTAATGGAGAGCATTGCATTGTTATGTGAATGTAGCAGAGCATACAAAAGAACTTCTGTGAAAAAAGAATAGCAATGCGGAGACATTTCAGAATAACACATATTTAGGAAAATAGGAAAAAATTCACAAATTTGGGACGATTCTTTGCGTCTCATGGACTTGAGGTCAGGTTGTATTGTACTAGGTTGTTGCACATATGAAAACTGAGATACAATATTTAGTGGATGCTTATGAGTCTGCAAGATCCAATATGGTTTGTTTTCAACAACCATACTATACACTAGAGTGTTTTTGCACATGATAGTTTACACACACACACACACACACACATGCTCATGCACCCAAAACAAAAGAAATTCTTCCCACACATGCTTCATTTGATAAAACAATTAAAATGTAAGTTGCAAGAAAAACTTGGGTGTCTAAAGTGAAAAAAAACACCATTCATGTTGAATAAGATTTCTTGAAGATTACAAAGGTGGGATGCCATTATCAATGTTGATAATGACCCTAGCTATGGGTGGACTAATTTGAACCATTGCTAGAAGATTACAAAGGTGAAAGGCCAATGCTAAGCAATCATTCCTCCTCATTTGCATTGACATTTGGTGGTGCCTCATGTTCATCAAGTTTCAACTGACTCTCTTTGGCATTGAGGATTATTGCCTTTGGAATCTTGATTATTTCAGGAATTCGTCCACCCTTGGGCTTCCATGCCCAAATGATGCAGCTAGTGTCTTCCCAGCGTTGAGGATCATTGATGTTCTCTCTTCAATACTTTTTCCAACAATCCTTTTAAACCTCCATATCACTTGCATTCTTCTTCTTTGAAATTGGTGCCCAGTATTGTATCTTCACTTGAAGATAGGTTGCCGAGTCATTGTTCTGATCAATATATGTTGCTGCCACTCCTAACCAAATTGGGTAATTTTCATCACAAGGTTGCACAAGTACAAAGTCTCCCTTTGCCACATCAAGAGTTGGGTTGAACTCCTCAGCTGGTTTGTTGCGCATTGGACCACAATAGTGGCCCTCGATTATGAAACTTCAAGAGGATGATTTTGTTCACGTATAATCCTTGGCCAAAAGTCATCAAATAAAGTGTTTTCACTTTGTCCAGGGTTTTGCATAGCTTGCATGAGATTCTCCCAGTACATAAGAACTGGGTTGATCCACGTAGCATACTCATTTTCATCTCCTTTCTCTTGCAAGTGATCTTTCCACCAACTAACATACTTCTTTAATCCTTCCATAACTTTCTCACTATCTTTAACATACTCAAAGGGTGGTAATACTTTTGGAACACCTTTAGGAATCTTGGCTCCTCCTTGGTCATTTCTCTTCCATAACTCTATACCATTTTTGGGTAACCAATCCACATTTTTAGGGTGTACTTTGTACTACATCAAATGTATTCCATCACTCATATAGAACCTAAATTGCAATGGCTTTGAATGACCCACTAAGCTATCTGCTCCATCATGTAAGAACCCCTTTACAAATCCTTTAAAGTCTGCCACCTTTTGTAGGAGAAAAGGTGCTCGATGCATGCTAACACACTCATTGAAGATCTTCATCAAACGTGGAAATGTAAAAATGGCTTGTTTTCTAAGTTTCCCAGAAAAGCAACTGAACAATCATCAATGTCTTCATGAGTGTGACCAACCATAAGAAATCCAAGCTGCACAGTGTCAAATACTCCTTGTGAAACCAACAATGATAGATATGCAAACACATATCGATTCTTATTTTCTGAACCACAATTGTCAAGTTGCAACAACAATGTTCTTGGCAACCTCTTGAACCCAAATACATTGCCATCATCCTGTACATGTGCATTAGTAGCAAAGATTGATTGCATCCTTGGACAATCATTTCCCTTTCTAGAAGCAAAATTCTCATTGTCCACATTCACATTTGTGATTAGATCAGTCTTTGCCTCTTCATTCTGAGCACTTTGTTCCTTGCATTTTTCTCCTTATGCACTTTCATATGGTGATAGAGAGAAGTGGTAGACAAAACACAATCAAAAAGGTTTGTTTGTGGTTCTACACTAATTGAGTTTTCCAATCTCAAGTCACCAAAAATATGTTTATCTCTTCTCTCTAAGTTTCTTAGACATTTTGAGAGAGATGCAATTGTGAAGTTGGGATCACTTGGACATAATCCCAATGCAAAGTGACCATAAGCTGTTTGTCCATGTCCATGAGTGAGCATTCCTATCAAGGATACTTGAAGCCTCTCAACTCCATTAAGATATTTCAGAACTGGTTTAATTTGTGGTATAGCACTCTTACTCTGGTCCATCTTGTCATGTATAATGCACAAGAACTTGGTTGGATTCATTTCTGCAGAGCTCCTCCAAGCATAGTACAAATTTCTACAGCTCATTTATTGCAACATGTGTGCTCTTCTCTGTGCCATGTATCTAGCATGCTCCACCTGATTTTTGGTAGACTCCAGCTTGACCTTTATTGATGTGCAAATGTCACATTTAGAGAATGTGCTTGATTTTGATAAAGTGATTGTCTTGAAGACTGTGTTCCACAACCTTGACAATGTTGGCTGTGATAATGTTTTGTATTCCATTGTGACAAGTGTGTTGTTTACTTCTCGCAAAATTTCCACTTGTTTGTACATCGTTGGTAGAACACGTTGAGTTTCCTGAGTGCCATGCATAATTGTTCTTGACTTATGTGGCATTTGATCTGCATTATTATCTATGAAGCCCTGTATGAGTGCTTTTGCCATCTCAACATGTGTCAAGCTCTTCCTTATTATTCCAGTGTTTCCATGATTGCCATTGCATGCTCCATCCAAGTTTTTATGCATCCTGTAAAATGTTGACTTTTCTATTCCATGCATTACATACCATGCTTTACTACATACCTTATTTCCATCAAAAGTAAACTCAAAGCATTCCACTTCTTGATCTTTTCTATCAGCCATGCTCATACAATCCAATACAAATGTGCATCGGCTAGTGTAGCTTTGTCCCCAAAAGTCTACCCTCGCTTGCATGATTTTGGATCTGTTTCCAATCTAACAGCATTGCATCTCACAACAATCAGTTGTTGCGAATTTGTGAATGTTTGCAGTATCACATTGTTTGTTGAAAGCATGAGCATTACCTTTTTTTTTCCTAGGCCTAACTCTATGTACATAATTCCTTTTCTTACATGTCCCATCTCTTATATCATAGTCACCGGCAATGGCATCCTGCTCTCTATCATTTTGAGTATGAAGAAGAAGACCTAGTTCTATACTAGTGATACCTTGTTCAAAACTAGTTTCAGTGTTGTTATCTATGCCATCATCCTCATACTCATCACTGGAATCATATAAGTTGTCAAGGGAATCTTCCATTTCTTCCATGAGGGGATCTTGAATACCCTCAATGGCAGAATAAGATCTAGTGTCTTTGATCAAGGGCTCACCATTCTCAAATGTGAGCTGCCTAATAGGCCAGCTTACCAAATTCAAACTTGAAATATCACTTTGATGTGGATGCATCGACCCTTCCACAATGACACCCAAGCTACTCTCACCTAGTTTAGTACAGTTTATAGCCTCATATGGGTGGACCAACAATACCACTCCACTACAAGTTTCGTAGATCTATTGTCAGCCCAAAGGATGACTCTTTTGTCTTTCCAACTCGCTCTATCTATCAAGCCATATTCTTGACCAACATGATCACCTATTGTGTAAGATTTTCCTATGTCGATAACAATATTATGCAATGGCCATTTGATGATGCTTCCAATTTCTTGAGACATAGTTCTTGCATCCACTGTAACGAATGGAATCAAAAAGGTGTCATCAAAACTTTCAGTACATGTATCGCTACACATGTTGTGCCAATCAATTCAAAACCACAACGTTGAGATGCATCAGTGGAATGAATAACCCACAAGATTTCCTTGTGGAACCATCAACAAGAAACACTGAATCACCTTGTTTTGGACCCTGCAATTTTTGAGAAAATCAAGAGATATCAGTACAATTGTATGTCTGAACATAGAACTCAAAATTTAATGCATTCCCAAGATACACTCACAATTTTGGCAAAAGCTTTCATCCCATTCAATTAAGAAAATCTACACTGAGTCAATCCATAGAGGATGGTAGGAGGCTTGAGCTCAAGTTTGAGCATGTATGTACATCCAAGTGCTAGAAATCTAAAGATGACAAGAGTTGCAAGATAGGGACTATGTTACATTGCAGAGGTAGCCATGGAATTTGATAGGAGGATGGAGCCTTTATGCACATCCAAGTGCTAGAAATATATAGCTCACAAGAGTTACAAGATGGATCTCGAGTAAAGATGAAAATAGGTCCAAGATGGTGCCTAAGTTACAATGCCGGAGCATAGATGGAGCCTAAATGTGGGTCTAAGTGCTAGAAATCTATAGCTTAAAATAGTTGCAAGACGGATCTCAAGCTATATTGAGCCAACCCATGGAGGACGGTAGGAGGCTCAAGCTCAAGTTTGATCCTAGATGTACACCTAAGTGCTAGAAATATAAAGCTGACAAGAGTTGCAAGATGGAGCCTAAGCTACATTGAGGCACCCATTTAGTTTGGTAGGAGAGGCTTAACTGATGTTGGAATCTAGATGTACATCTGTGCTAGAAATCTAAAGATGACAAGAGTTGCAAGATGTATTCCAAGTTACATTGAATCAACCCATGGAGGATGGTAGGCGGCTCAAGCTCAAGTTTGAGCCTAGATGTAGACCTAAGTGCCAGAAATCTGAAGATGATAAGAGTTGCAAGATGGATCCCAAGATACATCGAGTCACCCATGGATGTTAAAATTGATGTTGGAGCCTATATTTACATCTATGTGCTAGAAATCTATAGCTAGCAAGAGTTTCAAGATGGAGCCCAAGTTACATTGAATCAACTCGTGGAGAATGGTAGGGGGCTCAAACTCAAATTTGAGCTTAAAGTATTTCTAGAACTTAGATGTACATCTAAGTGCTATAAATACCTAGCTAAAAAGAGTTTCACAAAGCCAAAGTTTCATAGAGGCAAGCATGGAATTTTGTAGGTGGCTCGATCTCAAGTTTGAGCCTAAATGTACATCCAAGTGTTAGAAATCTATACTTGTCACACGGGTTGCAAGATGGAGTCCAAGTTACATGGAGGCACCCATGGAATTTGGTAGAAGACTCAAACTCAAGTTTGAGCATAGATGCACATTCAAGTGTTAGAAATCTACGAGCAACAAGAGGTGTGACAAAAAACCCAAGCGATGTTGAAGTAGCCTTGAATTTGGAAGAGACTCCAATTGAAGTTTGAGGTACATTATACATTTAAAGAGTTGTAAGGTGGAGCCAAGGTAATGATCGATGAGCTTTACATCAAACTAAGTTTCCTTGAATGACCTATCAAAAGAGTTGGAGCTTACAAGAAGGTGAGGCTTCGAAGTAGTTGCATGAGTGGCTCAAACTTAAGTTCGAGCTTAGTTAATCATATAGTTTTCTTTTAAAATAATACATTAGTTTGAGTATAGGTGGCCTTGGAGATTATGCTATGAAAATTGAGCCTTGATGGACATTCAAAATACAAAGAGGTTTTGTCCTCAGTTGTTCTTTATGTGTAAATCGAGTCTTGGTGATTATGGTCCTGGTGTTTTACGTGTTGTAGCAGGAGAGTTTTACATGCAAAAAGGTGCCACAAAATTGGTTAAGCAAGAGGGTTGGTGGAGGCGGGTCCCTCACTCATTGATCCTAAGAGGTTTTAGCCAAGGGAAGTCAAAACTATGTCCAACTTGTGAGTATTATTTTTCCAAAACTCTAAAAAGACTAGTTCTAGACACCCCTAACTTCGTCGAATTTTTTGACTCCTTAAACGTCATTTTTTTTAAAACTATTCATAAAAGCGTAGAGCCGCTCTCAAGCTACATGCTCATAAAAAAAGTTTTGCAATCGGACTCCGTATGTGAAAGTTTTGCTGATTTTGGTGAAAAGTTTTTTTTCCACTTCTTTTAACCATTATGAAAACCATTAGTTTTGGTCCACACATGTGAGTTTGATAATCTAACCTTGGTAGGGTTGGTGGAAAAAGATATTAAATACTTTTTAATGCTTTTGGAACCTTTTATATTATAATAAGTTGGGTTTTTTCTACAGACGGTGACGAATTCAACGACGACGCGATAGGTGAGATTCTTTACTCGCCCATCTCCTTGCCCTCTGCACATTTTCTGACGGCCCCACAAGGCTCTTTTTCACACCTCTATATTAATTCTCTCTCTCTCTCTCTCTCTCTCTCTCTCTCTCTCTCTCTCTCTCTCTCTCTCTCTCTCTCTCTCTCTCTCTCTCTCTTCTACATTAAAATAGGGTTTGGGTTTTTTTGCAGACGATGAAAAAATCTACGACGACGTGACAGGTACGGTTCATTACTTTCCCATCTCCCTCTCCTCTATGTATCTATTGGCATTCCCAAAAAGCTCTAAATTAACTCTCTCTCTCTCTCTCTCTATCTCTATCTGTGTGTGTGTGTGTGTGTGTGTGTGTGTGTGTGTGTGTGTGTGTGTGTGTGTGTGTGTGTGTGTGTGTGTGTCTTTCTCTTTTTGATTGCACGTGAAGATCTAATCAAGCAGTGGAGTCGAGATTTGAAATTTGAATTTCAAATTTGAGAGGCTTATCCAGGTGCACCTCTTTGTCTCTCTCTCTCTCTCGCTCTCGTGTGTGTGTGTGTGTGTGTGTGTGTGTGTGTGTGTGTGTGTGTGTGTGTGTGTGATATCTTCTTCTAATCTTTCTGTGTAATTACCCACAGCTCTTCTTAATCACTCCCTAATTTCTTCTAATTTCTCTGTGTAATATCCCTTGCCTCCTCTTAATCACTCCCTCCCTTCCTCTTAATCTCTCCTAAACCTCCATCAATCAAAATTTCATTCTACTAACCATTGTAACTTGTATTTTGAGATTACATTCACAGGCCCTAAACTTCTACTCTCCTCTCAGATACTTATCTTTTCCTCTCCTCTAATCTATTGTCCTTTTACAATTCTGAATGCATCTCAAAATTTAGTCTTCAATCTTATTCTATTAGTTTCTAATCTCTATTTAATCAACTTCATTAATGAATACATATACTCATTATTGTTTGCTATAGCCTCCTTGATACACCTTTTAAACTCTATCATTAAGTTAATCAAACTACAACTACGTCTAAAATCACGCTCTATAAATTGAAAGTAAGTGGCTATTCTCTAATTAGAGTACTTAATCAATAAGTACTCTAATTAACTTTTTTTTAAGCTGTAATTAAGTAATTAATCTACTTAAAGAAAAAGATAGATAACAACACTTACTTGGTTGGGTACTGAGTGTGACATTTCCACTTGACGTAGTTTGCTTTTGATATTTAGCTCAGTTTTGGTGCCTTGTTTCCTTGTTGAGAAACTAGAACAATGAACTGATGTAGCTTAAACCTTACCTTCTAATGCTATCAAAGAACTAGCATATTCCACTCTAGTGTGACCTCATGATCTTATTGTGGATATTTTAGCATGATAGCGTTGCCTCATGCAAGTGCTTGAGACTTAACCAGGGCCAGAGCATAATAGCTCCAGGGAAAGCGGCTCAAATTTAAGTTCAAACCTAGCCTACATATGCTATTGTATCAAGTCTGGCTTAATGACATCCTTGTGGCTACTTAGGGAAAGAGGCTCGAGCTTAAGTTCGAACCTTGCCTACATATGCTAATATAGCAAGTCTGCCTTGAACTTAAGTTTGAGCCTCAAATGTATATGTTACTTTAGCACTAGGGTGTAAGGTTACCCTGATGACATATGTGTGGCTACCAATTCCAGTAGGCTCAAACTTAAGTTCGATTCTCACTTGCATATACTAGAGTAGCCCCAACATGTAGGGCTTGATGCTACCAAGGACATAGAAGAACACCTTTAGGCCCGATCTTAAGTTCGAGCCTTAAGTGCATATTCTTTAGAACTAGGATGCAAGGCTAGCCTCTTGACATCCTTGTAGCTACCAATGGAAAGAGCCTTGCTTGCAGTGTAGCCCTACTATGCAAGGGCACAGCCTCATGACATCCTTGTAGCTATCAAGGACATGGAAAATATCTTTAGGCTCAAGATATTCATACTGTAGCGCTAGGGTGAAAGGTTAGCCTCGTGAAATCCTTAGAGATACCAAGGTCATAGAATAGTATCCTTGTGGCAAACAATGGGAAAAATCTTGCACTTAAGTATAGACCTTGCCTACAAATGTCAGTATAGCACTACGATGCATGTGTAGCTTCATGACATCCACGTGGATACCAAAGGAAAAGAAAAACACTTTGAGGCTCGAGCTTAAGTTCGAGCCTCAACTGTATAAGCTATTGTAGCACTAGGGAGTAAGTCTAGCCTCATCCTTTAGAGATACTAGTTCCAAGAGGCTCGAACGTCAGTTTGATCCTCACTTGCATAGGCTAGTGTAGCACTAGAATGCAAGGCTAGCCTAATGCCATCCTTGTGGCTACCATGGGTCTAGAATAGCACCTTAAGTTCAAGCCTCATTTTCATATGCTAGTGTAGCACTAGGATGCAAGCCTTTCCTCATGACATCCTTGTGTCTACTAAGGGCAAGAGACTCGAACTTAAGTTTGAGTCTTGCCTACATATTCTAGTATAGCAATAGCATGAAAGTCTAGCTTCATGACATCCTTGTGGATACCAAGGGAACAGAACAACACCTTTAGGTTCAAACTTAAGTTTGAGCCTCAACTGCATATGATATTGTAGCACCAGTGTGTAAGGCTAGCCGAGGGATATCCTTGTGGCTACTTAGCGAAAGAGGCTCGAACTTAAGTTTGAACCTCGCCTACATATGCTAGTATAGTGATAGCCGTTTTTCGGCTCCCCGTAATTGCCGTAGTAAGCTACCTCACCCTACCAAATTCACCCAAACGCTATGGCTATCCCTACCATTTCACTGTACATAGGCGTGTGTGAGTTAGGGGGCTTTTCCCATATCTTCTTAAAAACCCTCAGCTAGCTAGTCACTATGCTAGTTGAGTCAAAAAAATAAAAGTATATTATGGCCTATTTGTGTGTAAATATTTCATTGTATATATGGCCTAAATATAGGGATTTTTTATAATTATTTTGGTATTTTATTTAAATATTTTTACTTAGGTGTGTGTTTTATTAAACCTATGTACACCTTCTTTCATCCTCTTACACCATAAGTATATTTTTTGCCAATATGTACATACTCTAACCTTATATTTTTCCTTTGTACAAATCACTCCCACATTTTCACCCTCACCCTCGTGAAAACAAAAAATTGATTTCTACTCATTGGTCACGTTTATTATATTATTTACTTGCATACCTTTTCCTCTTTCACCCAAAATAATTCAAAGAGGGACCATATCATATGATTCCAATATCTTTCCATATCCATAACTCCTCCATATTTTTATTTTTTTTTTTACTCATTATTCTAACACCATGTACTCATTGAGCTAAAGTCCATGAATAGTCCATACACTAGTCCCACCATGTATATATTTGTTTATTCACCAATAATCCTCCTCCATGCATGGGTCAAGGGCAACTTGGATGCTTTGTATTATGATATAACAAAGGAGGGGCTCACTCTTGGATGCATTGTACAAATTCAACAAAGGAGGGGGCCACTGAAGACTTTTTGTGAAGAAAAAATAGGTCTTTTGGTGGGATTTTTAATATCCATCTCCACTCCGAATTTGGAGCAGTGGTCAAAAGAGAAAATATAGCCCACGCTTTGAATAATCACCTCAAAGTTTTTCATAATTTTTGGAGCTACAAGCGGTGAGATATGATTTTTTGAGTGGAGCCCAGTCTGCCCACTTTTCTCACAAGTAGCCCATAGTCTTCTCTCACCTCTTTCCACACTTCTACACACACACCCACACACACACACACATTTCTCTCAATCGCTCACTCAAACCTGCACCTTCAATGGTCTCTCTCACCTTCTTCACCATTAACCTCCCCACTTACTCCCATAGCTCTCATATGAGCTCTCCATGTACATACACCATCTCTATGCCTCTCTCTATTATCTCCAAAGTACAATTTCATCTTACTCCTTATATATATACATAAATTCAGCATGTGTACCATGCTTAATCTCTGCAAATCAAAAGATCTCATCAACGGAATTACCATTTTCATCACGATGATCAACCTTGGCGGTGGTGGCGTAAAGAAGAGAAGACGAAGAAGAAGATCGATAGTCATTTTGAGAACCTACACAAGTAAGTCCAAAACTTCTTCAAGCTTCACCATCACAAGGATTTGCTCACTTCATTCAACCATCTTACTCCAACCATCCACCCCATTCTACCCATTGTAAATATATCATTAACTTTCTAGTGATTACTAACCACTAACATACTAACACAAAATAGCATTGACCTAACCATAAAAGACACCTCACCTCAAGACATGTGTATAGTCACTCTCTCTCTCTCTCTCTCTCTCTCTCTCTCTCTCTCTCTCTCCTTAAAACTCTACTTTCACCTTATTCACCATCAATAATGCTCTCTTTTGAGCCCACACCCATGACTCAAGCAGACAAAGAAGGCCCGCAATGTTTTGATATTCAAAAAAATCATAATCCTGATTTGTTAGCTTGTAAATTAGGATTTCCAATAATATTTATGAGGGGTCTCCAACCTATAAATAGGCCCCTCTCCTTCTTGTAAAACAACCTCCAATATCTCACATAGCACCCCAACACTCTATGCGTGAGGAGAGACTTAGGTGTAGCAACCACTTGTGAGCTTCACTCTTGGTGTGAGAGAAGCTTTCAAGCTACACATTGCAAGTGAGAGAGCGTGAGTTCCACAAATCTCAAAACCACTATTGTATATGCTCCTTCATCATCAATAAATTGAGGTTTGGTGCATCAAAGACGCGATTCGACGTTCAAATCTTCGTCCTTCCATTTGTGCAATACGGTTTGGTGAATTCAAGGTGACTTGTGTATTTTGAGTTTTTATCGGTTGATCTTGATTCTATAAAGTTTTTTAGTGTGTTTTTCATTGCCAGTTTTGTGTCCATTGTAAGAGGGTATTGTGGTGAGAGATCTCCCACACCCTAAGACAGTGTGTGTGTGTTTTGGCAATGTTTAGCAATCACTAAGCATTGAGTGAGTTTTGTACAAGTTCTACGATAGCATCATAACGAACCATCTCAATTTGCAAGTCACAAATAAGGTATTACGCAAGATCCTTTCCTCTCTCTCTTCTCTTTGCTCTAGCTCTCTCTGGTCCATTTCATGTGTGTCTTGGTGTGAGGTTGCTTGTGTGTGTGTGGTGTGGTGCATCTTCTTGGTTGTGCCAAAATCTCTCTTGCGTCCTAGTTCGCATACCATAACTAGGTGGTGCCCCTATCTTGTTTATGTTTGGCTGTGGGTTTGTTGTTGTGTTGTG
>NC_140941.1:79051507-79184007 GCF_014529385.1 Adiantum capillus-veneris | reverse complement strand
TTGTAGTTTGATGGGCAAAATGTTTCCAGTTGATCACCACATGCCTCCAGATTGTCGACCAGCTGGATCGTATGTCACTGCACTTGGAATGGAGTATGAGCGCATCCATGCGTGCGTCAACGATTGCATGCTATACCGCAATGAGGATGCACATGCTACCTCATGTCCTGTGTGCGAGAAGGCACGATACAAGACGTGTGAGCGCGGCACACCTACCCTGCAAGGTATTAAGAAATTTTCCATTAATTCCTTGCATCCAACACATGTTTAAAAGCAGGTCTATCGTGGAGCTTCTCGCGTGGCACGCAAACCGTCGCTCAAATGATGGAATGATGCGTGTCCCTACCGATTCACCTGCATGGAGGCACATCGAAACTCAATGGCCAGAGTTTGGGTTGGAGCCTCGAAATTTGAGGCTTGGGTTAGCAAGTGATGGTGTCAACCCCTTCGGAACTAAGTCTACTTCATGGAGCACTTGGCCTGTGGTGATCGTCAACTACAATATTCCACCATGGGAGACAACCAAGAAGGGCAATATAATTCTTTCCTTGCTTGTGCCAGGAATTACAAAGTGTCAAATATTGACATTTACCTCGAGCCCCTCATCGAGGAGCTGGAGATGTTATGGAGAGGCATTACTGTTGTCAATGTCTCACTTGCAAAGGGGGGGAGAGAGGCTCAAGTGAGGGGAATCTTATGTGGACTATGCACGACTATCCTGGTCTTGGAGAGATTTCTGGTAACCCCCTGTCCTCTATCTCTCTTTCCCTCATTCCCTCTCTCCCTTTCGCTCCCTTTAGCTCACTTTAGTTCACTCATCTCTCTAACCATATGATATGTATGCAGGGTTGTCCACATCGGGCCACAATGCATGTCCTACTTGTGGGCCATCGTTGGTGACGGAGAGGCCAGACTCCTTGCGCAAGGTAATCTATCCAAACAACCATCGTTTCTTACCCCAAGGGCATATCAAGCACAAGGCTCCAAAAAATGGGAAGGCTCCTCTAAAGCTCACAATGGCAGATTGGGCAACCGTTTGGGAGGAACACCACAACAACAATCCGGCTCCGTGTCCTCCACCAAAAGGTATGTCTAGGTATTCCATATTTTTAAGGCTTCCATTTTAGAAGGACTTAAAAATACAACACCTCTTGGATCCCATGCACATATTCAATAATGTAGCCCAAACACTATGGGACCACATTATTGGCAAGAAGGACTCTTTGGGTGAGAGGGAGGATTTGAGGCTTTTAAAACGTCTCCCCACCTTTGCCACTCCACAGCATGCCCCAAATGGAAAGATTGTGCATCCTTAAGCACCATGGATGCTAGCCAAAGAAGAATTAGACAAGGTGAAGGGTACCATCGCCTCTATTCGCACACCAACAGGATACATGAGGTCGCTAAAGGGAGCTTTCACGAAAGTGAAGAAGGGTGGAAGCGTTCAATTGTATGGGTTGAAGTCCCACGATTGGCACAAGATGCTTCAGGTAATCTTCATACTCCCTATTCTATCTATGTGTATATGTTGGGACAAGAAAGTCAGGGACGCTATTTTCAAATTAGCAGAGCTAGTAAGGTACACCACAAGACTCCACTCAACTACACCTTTTTTATGTACACTATAATTTCAACTAGCACTCAGTGTATCCTTGTGTGTTTTCTTGCAGATTTGTGAGCTCCAAGGAAATCAAAATAGATGCTATCCCTACTGCTCAAACACTTGCAACAGAAACTGTGTGTGCCATTGAAGATGCATTTTCTCGATTGGTCCTTCTTAGTCAAATTCACCTCTTGGTTCATGTGGTGGAGGAGATAGCTATATGTGGAGTAGTGCACGCACAATGGATGGTCTTCTTAGAGAGGTTTTTAAAGACTCTCAAAGATTTTGTGCGGCTACGGTTTCAACTAGAGGCTGTATGGCCAAAGGCTGGATTGTTCAAGAGGCATTTGTTTACATATCAGAGTATTTGGCACAAGTTGATCCTTCAATGCCTCGCATGTGGTCAGACGAGGAGGATTCAAGGATGACTTCACACTTGACAAGTGGAAAGGGGCAACTACTTAACATGGATATGAATCTATCCCGAGTGGTCGATTACTTTTGCATTCTCAATGCAAAGATTATGGCCAAGTGGGTGGACTTGTGGATAGTGTCAAAGGCCAGGCGTTTGCAAGAGAGGGAAGCATGGAAACAAGCACATGGAGGAAGGAGGGCACCCCCAGTGCCTAGACACCTTGCATGTTTCCCATATCTCATTAGTGCATAGTGGATTCATGAGAGAATGACCAAGGCAAAAGTGCGTGGAGAAGAATCACCAACAAAGAATGGGAGTATGCACAAGGCTGCGTACCAAAGGTAGAGTACTCATATACCTAAACCATATTGTCTGGCTACTTCTTGAAATTATCTTTAATATGTATTAAGACCATATTAGGTAAAGTGGAAAAATCCCAATTGCAAGGTTGGACAACTTTCAATATATCATGTACAAAATATAGAGATTTTGTCAAAAATTTGAGTTTCTTAAGGTCTCATTCCACTTTATGCACATACAATACACAATAAAAACAACTAAAATACCATGGTTTCAATCAATTGGATTATTAGGAGATGAGTATGTTGCATCCATTATCGTTGTTTATGTTCTACTGTCCTACCTACAACTTATCTCAACATAGAGAGCTTGGTTTCTAGGTCCACCACTTGTCCAAGTTAATGTAAAAGTGACTCAAGGTTCACAACTTGTGAAATCAAGGATCCATTGAAGAATACAATCCACTTGGCTATTTTTCCTTAATTTATTGCATGTGACATTCAAGCAAGGTCCACTTCTAATCTAGAACTTCTTAATTTGAGGCATGGGGCATGCATAAAATATGTAGCATATGCTCTATTGCCTCATAGGAAGGTTGGTTTCAAGATGCACTTATCCAGGCTAGCCTATCTTGGAGAAATGATGGAGCTTGCTTCTCTTCTTGTTTCAATGGAAACTAGCTTGGACAAGTGGTGGACCTTTGCTTCTCTCTATTGTTTCAATAGAGTTACCTTGGACAAGTGATGACCTTGGAACAAAACCCCCATGTAAAACATATCATGGGTATTCCAAGTGATTAGAAAGATTACCATTTAAGATATAACCTTATATGTTGGACAACTGGAGCCTAGCTTGGAGAAATGGTGGACCTTTGATTCTCTCCATGTTTCAATGGAGCCTATCTTGGAGAAATGGTGGAGCTTGCTTCTGTCCATGTTTCAATGGAGCCTAGATTGGACAATTGGTGGACCTTTGCTTCTCTCTATGTTTTAATTGAGTTAGCTTAGACACGTGGTGGATCTTCAAACTAAACCAACTACTATCAATGTTTCCTAGCTTGGACAAGTGGTGGAGTGTTTCTCCTCTCCATGTTTCAATGGAGCTTAGCTTAGACAAGTGTTGGACCTTAAAACAAAAACCCCATGTACAACATAGCATATATTTTCTAGATTTCAATGGAGTCTAGCTTTGAAAAATGGTGGAGCTTGCCTTCATCCATGTTTCAATGAAACTAGCTTGGACAAGTGGTGGACCTTGTAACAAACCCCCCATGTACAACATATCATTGGTTTTCTAAGTGATGGGAAGGAATACCATTCAAGATATAAACTTATAGCTTGGATAAGTAGTTGACCTTAAAACCAAATTCATCATAATACAATGAAATACAGGTCAGCCAATTCCTAAATCTTGAGACCAAACCTCCCATGCTATTAGAGATAATATATTGGATAAGTGGTGGACCTTCTACTATTTTCTCATGCCTAGTTTAGACAACCGATACACTTTGCAGCTATAAAGGTTGGACGAGTGGTGGAGCCTTGTTTCTATCCATGTTTTAATGGATCCTAGCTTGGACAAGTGGTGGACCTTGAAAAAAAGCTTCCATGTACAACATATATGAGGTTTTCCATGTTTTAATGGAACCTATCTTGGACAAATGGTGAAGCTTGCTTCTCTCCATGTTGATTTTGGAACTACCTTAGACAAGTGGTGGAGCTTTGCTTTTCTACTCTTCATAATAAAATGAAGTATAGGCTGGTTACATGGTGAATCTTAAGGCCAAACCTCCCATTTTACTAGAGATGATAGGTTGGACAAGTGGATCAACCTTCTATCATTTCTCCATGACTATATCAGACAATTAGTAGACCTAGCATCTCTCTATGTTGTCTAGAGATGAGCTTGGACAAGTGATGGACCCTGCTTCTCCCTTCCCTTGGTTTACTAGTTTGAAGACTCAATATATATATTTTTTTAGATCTAGCTTGAACAAGTGGTGGACCTTGTATCCACAATCTTAATCCATTACAAAAAAGTATATGAAAAAATAACATAGGAATCTTGGTTTGAAGGTCAAGCAATTAGGTTCCAAATGCACATAATAATATATTTTCCACCCATAAAAAAAGAAAGTTAAATATGTTATTACCAAATTGACAAAGGTAAAGTCCAAGAATTCTAGCTTTGCATCTTGTCAGATCTAAATCTTCATCAAGGTGACATGCATGTATACATCAACTTTCAAGCCATTCAAGAATACATGCACTTAGATTCCATAGTTTTCTTTTCAAAGTCTTTTAGGTTCTAAAACTCTTTCACATAAAGTATGTAATGATTAAATTCTTGAAGAAAAAATTTGTGCCGAAGAAAAAGATCCCTCTCACATATTTAAACTCCATGAATTCTCTGATCCACACTTACAAGTTTTATTTTGACATCAAACATCAATTCTCTCCTAGTTACAAATAAATGCAACCTCGATATGAATTGACAAAAAATGGATTTCTTTTATTATATGACCCAACATAGGCCCCAATCAAATAAAAAATGAGTTTGGGTGCACTCTAGCAATACATCAGAGTCCCCTTACAATAGGATGCACTCCAATAGTACATTGAAGTCCCCTTAGAGTAGGGTGCACTCCATTGAAGTGTTCATAAAATTGACACACCTTTTTTTTTTTTTTTAAAAGACTATATCAAATTATACAAATGTTGAAAGATACACACTAGAATTAAAAAAACATCTCATGGCCATAGTTATTCAATGCTTTCGTGTTGACAAGTACACACCAAGGACATATTTTGTCTCAGAATCACTATACTAATTTACAATTGTGTTGTATGTATAGATTCTCTTATCTCTTGCATACAACCATCCTACCAACCATGGAATTATGGTTCTCTGCAAGAAGTTTTGAAGTTGCTCGGAAGTTTGCCTCCACATCTTTGGAAATATAAGATATGTCCGTGGCATGTTCCACATCACCCTACATGGAGTGTCATAAAAAATTAAGGTATTGTTTGCATCCAAATCCTCAAATATCTTCCAAATATCACACTCAAATTTTTGTGATAAACCCTTGTAAATCCTAATATGATATTTGGATTTTGGCAATTTTTGTTGCTCATAAACACCTTGAACTTGGTATACTGCTCAGGAAAACATTTTTGTGTGATGCGTTGCACCCTTGTTAACTTATAACAACTCCATATGCATAGCTCAAAGCACAAAAATCCAAAAAACTTTGTGCGTATGGTCGCACCACATGATAAACTTTATCTTTATCCTCCACAAGTCACATGTGTTGAGCCCAAGCTGGCATAGAATCTCCATGTTTCATTTCAATTGTCTCGAGAAGTAACCCCTCTAGATCCAAGATAAGTAATCTTTTGATGTCCTTGAAAGCAAGTGATAAGTGATAAGGAGGTGATTGATTCCTTGGACAAGGTCTTGGAGGAGGTTGGATGGGTAATTCAATAGTTTTCTTCAATTAATGCCAGCATATAGCCAATCCATTTTTCTCTAATGATTCTGAAATTAAAGAACAAGAACACTAAATGCAAACACAACAATAGACATGAGTTTTACATTGTCTACCCTAAGGTTTTATTAGATACCAAAATCCATCTATGATCTACTCATTAATAGAAAGAAAGTCAAATTAAAATCCTGACTCTTTTTTATGCTACACTCTCTCTTAGTCTCAATACCATGGAGTTCAACTAGACTTAAGTCAACTAATAACTACTACTTGTTGTTAAAGGTATGCTTGAAGTGCATAAGGCTTAACCAATGCTCTAGGGTAGAATGGGTATTTAGGTCTCAAGGTCTACCACTTATCCAAGCAAAGATCCATTTAGATATGGAAACCCAATTTTTCTTAATATAATGATATAGAGTGGACAAGTGGTGAATCATGAGACCAAACCACTCATGCTACTAAGGATAATAGGTTGGACAAGTGGTGGACCTTGAATGTAAACCCCCCATGTACAAAGTATCATGGGTTTTGGGTATTTCAATGGACTCTAGCATCTTGGAGACATGGTGGATCTTACTTCTCTCCTTCATTTATTCTAGCACGCACATTTACTCGATATTGTCCCCTCTTATATCTCTTACTCTTCTTGTCTAATTTTTTATTGCGGCCGATCTCTAGTGAAGAGTCACTAGATGAATCACTACTTGTGTCATTTGCTCTCCTGGATAGATTGTCATCTAGGGTACCACTGGGCCTTGAATGGTTTGTCCCCACACTTGCATTAAGATTTAACTCAGATTCTTTGTCCTCAGAGTCAATTTCAATTGATGATTTTGATTCCGATTCGTGTGGGCTATAGTCTTGTGAGACGCTAGTGGTTCTGGTGTCAGTCAACAAGCCTTCATCTTGTAGGTCAACAGAAGCTATATGCATTGCTTCTATCATATTTAAGGGTACGAGTGGTGGCATTTCATCCCCCTCAGGTGTTACGCAAGTCGTCCTCCTATTTCCCCAAGTGTGTATGGTTGCTGCTAGGTGGACCCAATCCACATTGTCAGACTCAATCATCCCAGGTAGAACATCCATATAAGGAGAATCTTCCCCAACATCAGTGTCCATTTTACATGCCTAACAATACTGCAATGGGGTCGAGTGAACTGTGGTGTTAGATCTATGATCAATTATAATTTTGTTTCCTAGAGGATGTACTCGACCAGCTACAAGATCCACTCGAATGACATAACCTTGGAACTGCAAGCGAACATGGTTTTTAGACCAATCATGCACCCTTTTTGCTTCCCTTATGAAAGGACATCCTAAGATCATCTTAGATGACATAGTGTGCTTGGAGAAATCCATAACAATGAAGGTATTACTTATTTTTTGTCCAAAGACCTTAATCTTGAGATCTTCTAGCATCCCAATAGGTTTAACAATAGTCCCATTGGCCATCTTTACTACTATGTTTGTGGTCCCAAGGTGAGGTTTGCCCATAGTTCCCCAGCAATTGTCACTATGCTAACCCCAGCGCCGCCATCAAGGATTCCTTGCACAGTTAATCCCTTGGTAGTGATTGGTATGGTCACATTGGATTCATCGCCTTCAAAGTATTGTCCCAATTGGTTAACAGGTATTTCTACAATAGAGTTCTCATCTAGGTTGGGTTGTGGATTTAAGTGTTCCTCCTCTATTGGCATCTCCCTCCATCCATCTGTGCAAATTGTGGTAGCCCGATTTTCAGTTCTCCATTGAGGAAAGCTTGAAGAGCTAAGAATAGCTCGGGGTGTCCATATAGTTTGGACATGATGGTGGTTCTAACTTCTGAAGCCATGAAATCCATCAATTTGGCAATATTTAACGGCACCTTTTGGGCTTCACTCCCTTGATGTGGGGAAGATGGGATCTCCATTTCTTCGATAGGCTCAGGTAGTCCCTCTGTAAACATTCTCTCCAACAAGAAGTCAGTACACCCACTTTCCTATGACTTTAAGTCACTTTCTTCTTGGATGACACTAGGTATGGCTAGGAGTATATGGACTCTGTGAGGTCGTTGTTGCATAGGGAACACTGTGTCTGTAATCTCGAATTGCCTAGGTGCTGGCTCTAGATCCCTTTGGGTCTCTTCTACCAAAATTCTTAATTGGTTGGCTCTCTCGATCTCCTCTGTAGGGTTTGGGTAAGTTCCTATCTTCTTCTTGGGTCCTGGCCATTGTGGCTCATGATGATCTTCCTTGTTGGTTTCTTTCCTAGTGGTCATTTTGGTCTCCATGGTTTCACCCAAATCAGAATCCTCTTCAGCGTCCTTCATATATACAAGGTCGTCACCAATCCCTATGTTGGTCTTTGAACTAGGGTCCGACTTCGCTGCTTTTTGCGATCTCTTCCTTCGTGTTTTCTTCTTCTTCTGAGTTTGGGTAATTGATACCCTGTCTCTTTCTTCAAGAATATAATTTTGTTTTTGGAGCATCGATCGTGTTAGTACATTTACTAGTACCAGAGGCGTACTTTGTGTTGGCTCCTCAGCAACCTCAATTAAATACAATGGTGTGGTGTTCGGTGCATTTGGATTATTTGGACATTGGGCAATCAAATGATCTATGCCACATCGATTACACATGAGGATCGGCATTGTAGACCTGCTCGCTTGATTGGTTTGCATTAGTGTAGCATTATTTTGTAGCCTAATAGGACACTCGGCTACACGATGTGGACCGAGTGTGGACCCCCACACTCATAGCATTGAAGAGGTGGTCTCTTGGCAGTGTAGTTGATATTTTGGCCTCTTACTGCAAGAGCATCTACTTGATAGACAGGTTTGACTTGTCCCCAATAGTCCTCCATGTAATATTGTGGAATTTCGTCAAGTGCATCAATCCCATAGGAAATATTAGGGTCTATATCTTCCTCACAGCCTTCCAAACAAGCAATAGATGAATCACAACCCACTTGATTCATAGAAGTGATTCTCAGATGTGGTGGTTGCTGTCCTAGCATGGAGGTAGTAAGGGTGTTGTTTGAACAACATTTTGGGCCCTAGGGACCACGTGTTGTGACATTTGTTCAAGAGGTGGGGCCGACATCAATGTAGGCACTTGAGGTGTGTCTGTCCATGCGAAGATTGGTCGATCTATTAGCCATTCCACGCTTAAATTCTATGCAATCCTTGGCTTGATGACCATACCTCCCATAGGCATTGCAACTCCCATTGAATTTTTTTAACTCTAAAAGTAGGGTATTCACTGGTACTATGCGGACCATAGAAAACTGAGCACCATTGTTGCTCCCTTCTTGGGTACTTATGATTGTTTCGTGGAGCATGATTGTTTCTAAGACTCTCTTGAATGTACTTCGTGAGATCTTCTAAAGTCATCTCGAATATATTTGGCTCCTTAGCAATAGGCATTAGGGTCATTGGCTGATGCCCTGATGCTTGTGAGCTAGTAGATTTAGGATCAATAGACACTCTTTCTCCTTGAATCATTAAATTATCCTTCAATTGGATCGCATTGGTGGTGACTGCTTCCCAAGTGGTGATACCTCTAGTGACTAGGCCATTGTAGATATCCCGATGTTGTAATCCCCTAATGAATCTATCAAGAAATTGGTTATTATTGAAGCACTCATTTGGATTACAATGAGAATTCAAATGCTTCAAGCGACTAATAAAGTCTCTCACTGACTCTCGTTCCTCTCGTTGGGCTTTTTGGAGCTGAGATGCTACACCCCAAAGCACTCCCTCTCGTATGTATTCTTTCAAGAACAGTCTCCTAAGAGTAGGGTAAATCGTTTTTTGTTCCATCCTTAGGGTTCTATACCAATCCCCAGCCTTTCCACTTAAGGTCAGGCTTAAAGCATTACTCTTATGCAGGTCATTGTGTTCTCTTAGAGAATCGCATATTTGTTCAAACACTTCGATATGCTTTCTCACATCCCCATCTCCACTAAATTTTTTCGTGAGCTTGGCTATTTGTACTACCTTACTTCTAGGCTCTCTATCAGGCCCCTATCAAGTGTGTTACGCATATTCTCAGCAATAGATCGACCAATAGCTTGAGCAAATGTTACCAAGTCACCTAAGTGAGCAGGCACCGTGGGTGAAGGCGCTCCAGAGACTACATGTGGAGTAGGTATTGGCATTGGGCTTGGCACATAGGAAGCCCTTGGGTGCCATGTGGTGGCCCAAAGTTCATATGTGTGGCCCTGGGCATAGCAGACGTGGTAGTTGGTATGCTAACGCTACCCGGTATGATCCCATTGAAATAAAAGCTTGGATGTTGTGGTTGTGGAGCATAGGTTGTTGAAACAATGGGAGGGGTAGGAGCTACATGAGTACAAAGACGTATACGCATATATGATCGGTACACACTTTTAGGTATTGTTGCAGACATTGAGCTACCATGTAGTGGCGCGTTACTAACAAATGAGAGCCATGGCGTGTTCCTTGGCATGCCCATCACTGCAGTAGGCATGGTAGCCATGGTGTCATCAAGAGAAAAATGAGCTAGACTTGGAAAGGTAAAGCTATCACTGATTCACTTGTGGGCTTAGATTGTACTGAGACCCCTGGTGAAACAACATATGGAGGATCCATCAGACTTACCGAGGGAGTTTCCATTTGCGATAGGGTCAGTTGCTTAGCCTTCCCTGTATCCAAGAATCTCAGAGACCCGTTGAAGGCATGTGGATCCCCTTGTTCTGTCTCTCTAGCTCAATAATTCTATGGATGACCTCACAAACTCTTTGTTATTGATCCTCTACACTAGTAGCACCCGTTGTGGATTGTAGGACATCTAACCAACCCATGTGATAGGTGTGACCTGTGTATAGATCGGTTAAAGTCTACGTTTGTAGTTCATACTCCCAATTTTTGTTTAGAAATGCCCCATCTAGGATTGAGGTGCTAGCATGGATTTTGACATAGGTTCTTTCTCTTTTAACTCTCTCCGTTGCTCCGCCTTGCGTAAGCTCTTGATTTTCTTTTCACTCGTTGCAAGGATATACCACTCAACCTCTTGCACTTTGGCAAGGCTTTTACCACATCAGGTAATATAACCTGGAAGGGGAATAGCTTTGAAGATTCAGGGGAAGCACTGAATGGAGTATTCACATGCACACTCTCGAGGAGCATGAGGTCTACGTCGACCATGAATGGAGAGTTTACTTCCCAAACCCCCTCATTTACATCGTTAGCTCCATGTCCGGAGTGAGTGGCTCTACTAAAGGTTTCCTTCAAGTGGCTAAGCACGCTCAGGCTGGACCGTGGGTCCATGGCATGCATGTCTTCGATTGAGCTATTGGGATTAGGCATCAGGTAACCCTCCATGACGTAGTAGTTAGAGGAAGAGTCACTAGACACAATATGTGGGTCCTAAGTGGTACTACCTTGGGTTCCCACTAAGGGTCTAGAGCTTAAGGTAGAGGAATAATGAGTGCCCACGTAAATAAAGACACTCTCTATGTGCTCGTTCTCTAGCACACAACCAGAGTGTAGGTGCATGTAACCTCAACACTCTAAAGATGTTGGTGAGTGCTCGTGAAGGTCGCTCACCTAGTTGTTTAGGTGTGTACCAAGTTTTTGTTATTTTTTGTCCTTTCTTTTAACCAAGCGATGAATATGGCATGTGATTGCTCAAAATGAGCGTCTTGGCTAAAGGGACGTGCCGTGCTTTACAGCCCTCGATTCGGTTACGTACAACCCTCGGAATCCTAAAACTAATCTTTTTCTGAGTGGGGAGATGGTTAGATTTAGTAAGTCCAAAGGGTGAGTGTGAAGGAGATGGTGGAGGACTTGAGGAGCTTGTCCCACATGACCTCCCTTCACTTGAGGTCCTAATCTTTATATATAAAGTGGCGTGTATACTATATCATAAGACTGAGGACTGAGGCTTGGGCCTGGACTCGGGTTTTGGGTTTTGGGGAATGGGTTTCGAGGAATGATCCGGATCCCCATCCTTCCTTTTAAGATAAGGTTTTATTTTTATTTTTATTTTGAGTTTTCATTTTAGTCCCAAATATCTCGAGCGTTTATTATTTTTTTAATAAAAAAATTAATTTATTTTTTAAAAAACTTTTCATGAGGATAATGTGATCGCGTGGATGCCGAGCTCCCACGCGCACACAACAGCTCCTGCGAGCTTTGTCTAATATAGTCTTACCTAACACAACTAATTAACAGCTAATTGACGTTAACTACCTTTGCTAACATACTGTCAAACACAGTACATTGCAAACTCACAGACAATCAACTCTACTGCTCACTGTCTACTCTACTTCTCACTGTCTACACTCATTAACATATCTACTAACACCTGCACATTACAGATCTTGCAAAGCTAACAAAAACAAGTACAATGCAACACTAAGAGAGCTTACAGCCAGTTAACAAAAGATGACAAAAACCTACTAATCTGCCCTTTACAGTCACTTAACAGTAGCTAACAAAAACCTGCTAATCTGTCCATTGCAGCCACTTAATAGTTCTCATACAACACAACAAAAAACAAAAATCAGATGGAAGAAAGGATTCTAGAGGTAGCACTGAGTGCTCTTCAAGCTTAATGCAAGGCATTCCCCGGCAACGACGCCAAAAATGTACGCTTTGCCATACATGTCGAAGTTGGGAACTTGTGTGTGCACTATGTGCGAGCCTCGATAGGCTGCAAACACACAACCAGAAGATCCTAGCAAGCTCAAAGGGGCAAGGGTGTGTCACTCACCGATCAATGCTTTCGTCGTGAAGGATCCTATGCTACGAAGAAGAAGGAGCCGTCGTCGATGCCGCGCTCAACCGCCTCTCTCTCTCTCTCTCTCTCTCTCTCTCTCTCTCTCTCTCTCTCTCTCTCTCTCTCTCTCTCTCAAGCATACACACACACACACACACCTCTATGAGCACACAAAGGAGAAGGAGACAGAGATGGAGCAAGAGCACTTCTTGGCTTACACCTCAGAGAATGAGGATTTTTAGGACAAATGGACCTTTTATAAGAGTTTAACCCATTCACGCATGGGCGCCCACATTGGCCGATCATTGCAAAACTACTGTCAAAATAAGATAAGTGGTGCGCCTCTCATCCGTGATCACCTACAGACCTATTGGACCGACAAGCCCGGTCCATGACTCAATCAAATAAATAATATGCATCTGTCAAAGGTGATAGGATTTCTGTGAGGGTTAACATAGGAATTCAAGAGGAGGCTTTCCATTGACCGTAAGCATCATGATATTGAAATATTTTATTTAACGTGTTTCATATTGTCACAAATTTGGTATAAGCGTAAGACAGGCAATGGCTTCGTACCCACACAAAGTTGAAAGGGTGGGACAACTAGCAATTATGCTTAACATCCTGTCGAGTATATCGATCGCAAAATGGTCAAAAGATTAGTATTTTAATTCCTTCAAACAAGGCTTGTGCAAGGGCCCTTTGAAACACAGTATGGATTTCAAACCTATCAAGGTGGATATAGAGAAACACAGTATGGATTCCAAAGCCACGGGCATTGATTCCATTTTTTAAAAGATCGACCAGGTCTACCCAGTTGAATTTCCATCTCTTCCAGTGGATAGGCAAGCGTCTTGCCATTAATGATGGTATAAGTGTCACTTTCACACCATGTACTTTAAGTGCGAAGATCAAGCTGAGTTTTTGATGATTTAAAATTTGTGCATGCTTCTTTACACCACGGTGTATGGATGCGATAAGTGTTTCAGACAGCACGATTGCCCACAAGAACCCAAGGGTATACGCTTTTATCTCTAGCAAATATTCAGTTGTCAATACGATTCCAACTTGAAAATTTCTCGTGTTTCTAGACACTGGGTTTCTAGGGGTATGACCCAACTTTGTGATTTATAAATCACTTTATACATGTTGTTGGTCATTTATTGGCCTTTTTACAATTGTAATTTCAAGGAAAGGCCTTTAAAATCTGCCAAGGGGTAGTTCATAAGCTCCTTCCTTACTCTCACCCAGGGATTTGGATTGCCAAGATCAAACCAAGGGGTTTGAATTACCATGGCAACACCCACGGTTAGCAATTTAAATTTCTTTATCTTCAATAATCTCTATTTTTAGTGTTTAACAGGTCAAAGGAATTTCGATCATATATCTTTCCAAGTGGAAAGCTGCACTGGCCATTCGAGTAAGTATAACCTAGTTTCAACCTCATCATAAACATCTAATTTGGTTAAGTTTGGTTACGCTCTATATGTGGGGCATGCTTTATTCCAATTTTCTCTTCAGTCACATGACACGATCATGTTAAGAGCATAGCATTTTGGGAAAGTAGTGTGACTTTCTCTTACCTGCTCATCAGGATATCATGACGAGTTTGTCTCCTATTGAAACATTTTACAAATCTACACGGTAGCGTTCAATTTGACACATGTTGTTAGTCACAAGGTGTGCAACATGGTCCAGGAACTCATGGAGTTTGGTTTAGCCAGTATGGAGCAAAGTATATGAGGGTCCCTCTCGCTCATGTCACTGAGTGTTTGCAATTATCTCCACACACAAGTACATCTCATATTTGCTAAATGCCACTTTTCCTAACATCATCTTCTGAGACATATTTCACATGTGGAGAATATGAGTCTTTCGGAGTGATACTGGCGCTTGTTTCCATATTATGTGTCATGACAGAGTCCCTAGGTACTGGTCACATCCATTGGTTTGACCATTTTGAGCACACAATATTAGGAACAGTTTCAGTGGCCAACAATTTTCAGGTACTAAGTATAGACTTGTTAAGGTTACAAGTATTGTAAACAACATTGACGGATGGTTGTTTACACTATAGCAAGGCTATGCTATGTTACTGAAAATTTCATAAAGTCTAATATCTAACTAACACAAATAATTTTCTCATGTTGAACTGATCATTCAATGTGGGAGAATAAACGAGAACAAGATTTAGAATATAGACATGTACTTGTAGATTTATCTCAGCACGGGACTAAAGACAATAGGTCCAAATGGGAGATGGTCTATCAAAGAGCAATGCCAACTAATGGAGCTTAAAAGACCTTAAGGTTAGCTTCGTTAAATACCTCCAAAAGTTAGTGTTAAAAGTTCTCATACCCAAGACCTTAGAGTATGTTAGACCTTAGACAAGCTATGCATGTACTTGAGAAGCTTGTCATGCTTGAGATACCTAAGGTGCTTGAGGTGCTTTTTCGTGCTTGCCTAAGGTGCTTGAGGTGCTTGATGCTTATGGGACAAGGTTCTTGAGAAGTTTGAAGTCAAACCAAGGCCTACAATGAGGGGGGCGAGCCATGCATGTAGGGGATGAGAGAGAATGACCTTCCCCTCACTCAAGGGACCCCCCTTGCTCAAAGAGGCATATGGGACACATGTCAAGCTCCTAGCTAGGTTAACCCTCCTATAGTGTGACTAAAGCCTATTGGTTGGCTTTGAGAGAGGTCCAATGAGAATTAAGTTTAATTAAATAATTATTTAGGCATTATTAAGCCCTCTTTCTCAAAGGGGTAAGTAGGACACTTTTCCAAAGACTACCCATGTTGCTTAAAATGCATTGTGCATGTGATTGGCTAAGCCTAGAGGGGTCCAATGAGCTTCAATCGTGAGCTACAAGAAGGGGTCGACCAAAGCAAGCTAGGGGTGTGCTTGGGCGTACACACACACACACACACACACACACATACACTCACATGCTCTCATTCTCACTTGGTAAAAGTGCAAGAACTTCATCTGCTTCTCCAAGCTTGAGAAGTGGAGAGCCTACACCAAAAACTCTTGGCTATAGAATGAAAATCCAACCAAGAGCCATGCTTGAATGCTATGCTAGCCATCTTATTCATCTCCATTACTATGCTACTATGCTATGCTAAGCTCTATGAGTAATGGTATGAAACAACACTACTTCTTTCGTGTAAGTTACTTTTTCTTCCTCTTCCCTACCCTCATTCCCTGCTAGCTCTCTCCACCTTCGAAGGTGTTTGAGGTCTTGGGACTGACGCCAGGGACAAGTAAATGCTTTCATTTAGCTAAGTTACGGGAATAATAGTGGTGCATGAATCTCTCTATTTTCATTGCACCATCAAGGTCTCAAGGAACACAAAGCTTGTATTGTATCAAGTCTCTCTTTATGGGAGAAGCTATAATACAAAACCTTTTTGGAGGGGGGACGAGCTCAACATAAATCCGGTCCTCAACTGTTGTCAAGTTCTCTAATTCTCTCTCTTGCAAAGTATTGTTCATGCCAAGTTAATTAGGTATAATGGTTATGTTGCTACCTCTAATCAAGTTCTCCCTCTATTTTCTCAAAGTATTATTCTCATAAAAATGCTCATTACATTTTTCTTATTTCCGCTATTCTTAATGTTCATAGTCCATTTTAGTTATATTGGTATCAGAGCTATTGCTTTCTCTTTTCTTGCTTAAGAAGAGAGGTCCTTAAGTTCTCCATGAAAGGTTGGACATGTTCATTGCAAGAGGGTAAGTGAGACAATGATCTATCATCTTGGTTTAAAAGGACTTAGTTCGAGGTACATTGTTGGGAACTATAGAGTTAATAATGGAGTCTCTCGGGGCTTGTCCTTTGGCTTAACCATTATTGAACTACTAGCAAGCTCAACAGGAACCATATTCAACCGAGCAATGCTAGACCCTCTCCACTATTCTTTGCAATGAAAAGTCTCTAAACCAAGGGTATGACTGCTTGAGAGCTAATTTCCAAAGGTAAAGAAGAGTAGCAACTGAGGTTTTTAAGGGTACCAAAGCACAAAGTAGCATATACATAAGTTTAGTTAGCATGGCTAACAATAATAAAGATAGTAGAATGAATATTGATCATTTTTATTTTGCACATGAAGGTGCTACTGATGATGCCCCAATGTTTGTGAACTATCTTGTGACTAGGTGGCAACAAGCTATGGGCAACCCTACCTTGCAAGCTGAAGTTACCCAACAACTTCGTGCTTATGGGATTTCCCTACCTCTCCAAGAAGAGAGAGATCTTAGAAAGCTTCTTGTAGAGACCTCCAAAAGAAGACTCTCTTCAATAAGAGAAGAGGTGGAATCCAATGAACAAGAAAGAAGTGAATCTCCAAATTCCTCTGAAGATGTGGCTTCACAAAGACGGCGGTCTTGACAATCCCCAACTCCTCCCAAGAGGAAAAGATCATCCTATAGTCCTTCTCCTCGTGACTCTGAAAGGGAAGAGAGGAAACAAAGGAAGAAAAAGGCAAGAAAGAGGTCACCCTCTTCTCCTTCTTCTTCACCTTCCTCGTCTTTTGGTGAAAGCAGCGATTATTCTCATAGAGAATATAAGAGGAGAGGACATCACAAATCCTACCCTTCTTGGAAAAGGTCCCACAAGCTTAAGAAGTTCAAAGAGGGAGGAAAGAGTATCTCTTTTCTCACCTATGATGGCCCTTTGGTGCTACTAACAAAGTATTGGCCTCCTTCGTCCAACAATTTGATGATGCCTTTGGAGATGAGGGCTTCACTGAATCCTCCAAGCTACGTCATGTAGCTATACACTTTCAAAAATCTGTTCGTCAATGATGGGCTAGCATTCGTGGAGTTGGTGAAGCTCCAAAAACATGAAAAACTCTACGAGTTTCATCATGAAGCAATTCCTTGCTAACGACGCCAAAGATAAAGCGCTCACCGAATGGCAAAGTTTGAAGCTACTCTCCAACGAGTCTATCCACAAACATGAGACAAGTTTTGGGACTTACATCTCAAAGCTACAATTTTTCAGAAGATAGACTTAGCCGAGCAAAAGTGACAATTTTGTGTGGGATTACCTGAAGAAATGGTCGAGTATGTAGTTCTATCACCGAAGTCATCCACCACACTATAGTTGCATCTCGTATCAATTTCCAACAAGGGGCTAAAAGAAATGCCAAGCCCATAGAAAACAAAGATCGAAATGATGCAAAGGGGAAGAACAATGCTCAAAGTTCTTCCCAAGGCAAGTCCAACAACAACAACAACAAGACCAAGGAGAAAGGAGTTTACAAAGGTAAAAACAAACTCTCCCCTGAAGAGCTAGAGGCTTTTTGTAAAGATCACAAATGCTTTAAGTGTGGGGAGAAAGGACATGGCTATCGTTCTTGCCGCAAAAGAAATGCTTGCCACACTCATCTTGGGACCTTCAGGCAATATCTTAACCCTGTAGCGACAGACTACAACAGTTTACTACACTGCTTGTGACAACACTTTAACATGGAGATCTCTCAACGCTTGGGACACCCCAGACTCCTGCTACACTCATGGAGTATTGTCTTTTAGTGGACATCGCATCGGACATCTTCATCATTTGCCTCACATCTTCGGCTTCATGCGGTTTGTTTAACATCAGGTGCTGAGAGGGGATGTTAAATTTACACCACTATGTGGCTTCACACGTCTAGTGCATACTTGTACGGCTAGTATGTCTTCGGGCTGGCCACTCATAGTCTAGGTTGTACCTAGCCCGACCGCCGAGTTTGGGGCCGACCGCCCACTTTCTCCGGACGCCCTCTTATATTTCTAAATATCATTTGTCTGTTGGGTCGTGGGAATTTTTATCAGGCCTTGCCCTACCTCCGATTGGGCACCTATTTGTAGGGCTAGGGGGGTACCCACTTCCATCATACTGATTGTACTGAGGGTCTTCTGCTTATGGTAGTCATGGGGGGTTGATCGTCCCCTCTTCCTACATATAGTGTTTTGGTGTCTACTCTCTCTCTCTCTCTCTCTCTCTCTCTCTCTCTCTCTCTCTCTCTCTCTCTCTCTCTCTCTCTCTCTCTCTCTCTCTCTCTCTCTCTCTTCCGTACATGCGCAGTCTCACAAGGCGTGCGTAGTAAACCGATGACATGGTAGCAGTTGTACGGATATTCCGCATTTTTCATTGACATGCCACGTGGTACTGAACGATAGTTTGTAGATGTGGCAGTGTATGGATTTCCTAGTTTTACGTTGATTACTTTTAGGCCAAGAGCTTTTGGACCAGATGCTTGAGTTTGAAGCTTTTCATTGTAAACTGCTTTCATGGCCTAGGGCCTTTAAATATGTGTCGTGGGCTCATTCTCTGACACGATTTCCCCGTGTGGAAGTGCAGAGCAAGGATAACGAAATACCAAAAGGGGTGTCAAGGTTTGGGGCCAGTGATTCTTGAGGTGGAACTCCTCCACTCTGCGTCCTCTCTCTCTCTCTCTCTCTCTTCCTTCTCTGTACATGCGCACTCTCACAAGGTGTGCGTAGTAAACTAGTGACATGGCAACAGTTGTACGGATATTCCGCATTTTTCATTGACATGCCACGTGGTACTGAACGGCAGTTTGTAGATGTGGCAGTGTATGGATTTCCTAGTTTTACGTTGGTTACTTTTAGGCCAAGATCTTTTGAACCAGATGCTTGAGTTTGAAGCTTTTCATTGTAAACTGCTTTCATGGCCTAGGGCCTTTAAATATGTGTCATGGGCTCATTCTTTGAAACGATTTCCCCGCGTGGAAGTGCAGAGAAAGGATAAAGAAATATCGAAAGGGATGCCAAGGTTTGGGGCCAGTGCTTCTTGAGGTGGAACTCCGTCACTCCGCGTCCCGTCTCTCTCTCTCTCTCTCTCTCTCTCTCTCTCTCTCTCTCTCTCGCTCTCTCTCTCTCTCTCTCTCATTTGAAGTGTTTAAAGTTTATTCAATTTGTTCTTTTATGTTGGCTCGTGGTCACACCTGTTGTCTAATTCTCCGAGCACCCAAGGCCCGACGCATATAACATTGGATGTCTGATTGGGTATAAAAAGACATTTGTTGGATAGCTTCCATTACCTTCTGAAGGTGCCAACACATTCAAGGCGGGTGGCGGCAGACCAGAGCGAGGATGGGAAGCAAAACCTTTGTTATGGTCGAGAAGAGAGTGGAGCAATTTATTCCACACAATCATATTTGACAGTACCTGCACGAGGTTCTCTGTGGACAACTCAAAAGTTCTACTCCTTCCATTTTTGGCTTTCTAAAAGAAACCCTTAGTGTTGTGTTGGGTTAGGCAGACTTTCATTGTTTTCAATGAATGATGGAGACTTACCTTTCATTTCACATCCTGACATGTCCTTACTTTTCTTTTTGCATTCTATTGTTTTAAAATGCTAAAGTGAAGCTTCACCTTGCATAATTTTAGTAAATTTTACACACACATACACATATATGTATTTTTTTGCATTCTATTGTTTTAGAATGCTAAAGTGAAGCTTCACCTTGCATAATTTTAATAAATTCTACACACACACACACACACGCGTATATAAATTAGTTTCTTTTATTTCACCTTTCATTTCACAACTTCACATGGATTTACATTTCTTGCATTCTATAGCTTGATTCCCGTCAGTGTTAACGTTCGAGAAAGTATCTTTTATTAAATGGCTGCTGGTCGAGTTTCCTCCTCACAAAGAAGAAAACTGGAAACACTAGCAATTTTTTTTGGGATTTGTAGAATTTTTGGACGACTTTCTCACATATTTCATGGGTTTTTCTTCCATTTACCATGGTTTGCAGCTAGCTAGTCTCGGTTTTCAATTGGCTCAAGACTAAGCTGAGGCAATCCTTTCCCAAACATTGATACGGATTTAATTCAACCTAACAATTTTATCACTTTCTTATTGTTTTTGAAAGCCGTCGTGACCCTTTCACTTATTTATCCCATTCTGCGTCTTCAAGACCTCATTTAGCCATTCCTCTGTCATGTTCTTATATGATTTGTGTCTTTCGTCTGTAGATGCCTATATAGAGGCCTTTCACTATAGCCTTTAAGGCTTCCCTACCTTATTAAAAAGCTCTACTAATTGTTTAAACGCCCAAGCCTTGATGTTGACATCTACCTTTTACTTGCAAGCACCTAAGCCCCAGAGGTGAATAGGGACTGCATGTTAAAAGATTTGGTAGAAAAAGGCATGATTTGGATAACATTTGCTATCTTCAATAGGCGCCCGACAAATTCAAATTCTTGCTTAAGTAACCTAGATTCACTTGCCTAGTGGGAGGCATCCAACCCATGAAAATGCTAAATGAAATCCACGAAGTGTACCATGAAATGGTGAAAGGATTCCACACAAATCTGGTTAACTTTACTCACATTGACAAAATTATAGTGCACGAAGGTCATCCTCTCAGAATGAAAGCAAAGGCCAAGTAATTTTGAAGCATTGGATATGTCTTATTAGATCCGAAAAATGTGTGATATTCTATACCTTCAAGAGATCATGCAAAAAGTTGTGAGATTCTCAAGCTTCAATCACATGGTTTGTATCATTTTTACAGAACTCATGCGACTTATCATATGAATAATAAGAGCTTCAAAAATTTCCATGATTTCTTCTTTTTCTCATTGCTGAAGTGTCTTTGACCTTAGCAATTTGGGTGATACATATATTTTTAGTCGTAGAGCGGACATGCAATCTTGACATCGTGAAGTTTTTGTGCAAGTTACAACCAATTAGTATTGTGGTAATTCTATCTATCTTTTATGGTGCGCATGCCCTATCAACCACCCCATTTTTGTACTAATTTTTTGGAATTAATGCTTCTTTTAGTGCTAAGATTCATTATGGTTGAGTCTGCCCTTGATCTCCAAAGTCATGACAGAAACTCAGTACATTGAACTTTGTGTTGATTTATGCTCATGTGTGCATGCATGTGGTGTGTGTTGTGTTTGGGAGAATATGTTAGTACCTAGTTCTACACCCACTATTGGGCATTGATGATGTTAGTGGGGATGTCGTTGTTGATGTATTTTCATGTGTGTGTGTGTGTGTGTGTGTGGTGTGTTATGTTTGGGAGCATATGTTACTACCTAGTTCTACACCCACTATTGAGCATTGACGATGTTAGTGGGGTGTTAACCCTCACGGCACAAGGACACCTTATGATCTATAAACGTTGTATTATTTAGAGTCAGGTACCGGGCTTGTCGGACCAATAGGAAAAGGGTAGGAGTGATCATCGATGAGAGGCGCACTTTAACTTGGACATTCAAGGGATTAGCTGGTTAAGCATGGGCGCCCAAGTGTGAATGGGGTGAGCTCCTATAAAAGCCAACTAAACCTAATTTTTACTCATTCTCTCATTTGTGCAATAGAAGAGTGCTCTTGCTCCATCTCCATCTTCTTCTTCTTCACCTCCTCGTGTGTGTGTGTGTGTGAGAGAGAGAGAGAGAGGGAGAGTGTGTGTGCGATCGAGCATTACGAAGGCACGACGGCGGCGAAGAGGTTGAGCGCAGCACGACTGCAGCTTCTTCTTCATCGCGGCGAGGAATCCACCACGAAGGCGAGCGTAGAGCGGTGAGTGACACACCCTTTGTTCTCTTGAGCTTGCTAGTTTAGGCTTGTTGTGTGCTTGGAGCCGTTTGTGGCTCGCACACGGTGTATCGGCAAGTCCCTTGCTTCGACAGTGCGGCAAGGAGCGCACATTTTTGGCGCCGTTGCCGGGGATATACCCTACACTAAGCTCAGTTAGCACTTTACGTTTTTTTGTGGTGCAATTTCTATCATAGGAAAGGTAGGGAAGGAGTGTGTGGAGATTTCTGTTTTTTGCGTTTTCTGCATTTGCTGTCAAGTTTCAATTTCTGCTATTGTCTGCGTTTTTTCAATTTCTGCAATTTCTGCATCTTCAAGTTCGGCGTTTTCAATTTCTGCAATTTTCTGCATTTCTGCGTTTTTTCAATTTTCTGCATTTCTGCATTTTCAATTTCGGCGTTTTCAATTTCTGCAATTTTCTGCGTTTTCAATTTCTGCAATTTTTTGCATTTTATTAAAAAAAAAAACGAAAAATAAAAACGCGAGCGAGCGGGCGGCTAAATTTTTCGAAAATAAAAAACGTGACTCTTTAAACGGACGGGTTGGTTTGCATAAAAGATAGGTTGGGATCGTTTTCCCAAGCCCAAGCCCAGGCCCAGGCCTCAGTCCTCAGTCTTATGATATATACTAGACTCACTCTTATATATATACCCTACTCCCTCAAGAGAGAATGAGAGCATGTGGGACAAGTCCTCCACTCTCCTCCTTTCTCTTCCCACTTGCACCCTTAGACTTTCTAGTTTGGGCCTAGTTCCCTACTGGAAATTGACAGTTTTAAGGATTCCGAGGGCATAGAGTGACCAAACGGAGGGCTGTAAAGCACGGCACGACCCTCTGACTAATACGCTCGTTTTGAGCTATCACACGGCCCATTCCACAACACGCTCTAAAAAATCTAGCAAAAAAACAAACAAAAAACACGCTAAAAACTAGTCACAAGGCCTCCTAGAGTAGCTTTTTGACACCTTAGGGTATCAGAAGCACATGCACTTACGCTCTGGGCGGGTGCTAGAACACGAGCATATTGAGGGTGCCTCTGTTCATACGGACACCCATTACCCATCCACGATAAGCTCTAGACCCTCAGCGGGGACACAAGGTAGCACCACCCAAGACCCTAAAATAGCCGCTAGTGATTCCTCCTCCGACTCAGAAATCATGGAAGCATACCCTACCCAAAACACTGAGAGAGAAGGCCATGCACCTCCCGAAGCTCCACAGCCTAGTACTAATATGTTTAGCCGTTTCATGGAAACATTAGGTAGAGCTACGCGCTCGGAACCTGATGCAAATGAAGCACACGAAGGGGGTGGGGAAGTGGACTCTCCTTTCACATCGCACGTGGACCCCACACCCCCAAAGTGTGTCCATGTGGATATCCTACCAACTTCTTACCAAGAAGGCCCTGTTGAGCTGCCTCCTTCAGAAGTTCCCTCTAGAGTACCGTTGGTGACAAGTAAAACCACGGGGAGCAACATTGCTTCTACCTCACAAAAAACCGTTAACACGTCGACTCTAGAAGGATTGTTCATTAATGACCATTGGACATACAACCTCCACACTGAGGTGTTGACGGATCTACACTCTGGCCACGCCTACCATGTAGGATGGATAGAGATTGTACAATCCACCTCTAGTGCCACGAGCATCGAAGATCACCAGAAAATGATCTGTAATGTTATCCATGGCATTATTCAATCAGAAAGGCAAAACCGAGGGGTAAATATACTCTCAACTGGCCCCATGAGATTTCTGGATACGAGCAAGGCTCAACAGCCTACTAAATCACAAATGGAGACTCCTCTAATGAGCCCCATGGACCCATCCTACGTCATTTCACCGGGGGTCTCTATGCCATCTGAGCCTCCGAGCGAAAACTTTAGCTTCCCTAACTTGGCTCAACCCTCTATCAAGGAAAACACAGTGCTCACTCCAGGGATAAGCCTGACAGAGAATGTACCGATGACATCTACGGTTAGCGCAGTGCCACTACCTAGTGTCGTAGTACCTAATATGGGGCCTCGACCATATGTGCCTCTAGCCCCTTATGCACACATGGCCCCCACACCTCCAATTGTACCACTTGCTTATGCTCCTCGAGTGCCGCTCCCTAGCCCTTATCCGAGTGGACCTATGCCCGGTTATGTTCCATATCCTGCATCATCCACACATATGCCAAGACCGGCACCCGTCCCTCTCCCACATATGATTCCAAGAGTACCTCCACCGGCCCTGCCTCCTCACATAGGTGACTTGGCAGCGTTTGCTCAAACCATAGGTCGATCTATCGCGAAAAATATGCGTCACGCATCTGATAGAGAGCCTAGAAGTAAAGCAGTACAAATTGCCAAACTCACGCAAAAATTCAATGGGGATGAAGATGCTAGAAAACACATTGAAGTGTTTGAACAAGTATGTGATTCCTTAGGGGAACGCAACGAACTACATAAGTGCAATGCCTTAAGCTTGACATTAAGTGGGAAGGCTGGAGATTGGTATAGAACCCTAAGGGTGGACGAGAAAACAATCTACCCTACCCTTCGAAGGTTGTTTCTAAAGGAGTACATACGAGAAGGTGTGCTTTGGGGTGTAGCATCTCAGCTACAGAAGGCCGAACGTAAGGAAGGAGAGTCAGTAAGAGACTTCATTAGTCGTCTAAAGCACTTAAACTCTCGCTGCCCTGTAAATGAGCGCTTCAACAATAACCAACTGCTTGATCGATTCATTCGAGGGTTGAGGAATGAAGGAATCTATAATGGACTAGTGATTAGAGGTATCACAACCTGGGAAGATGTCACTGCCAATGCAATCCAATTAGAGGACAACTTGATGATAGCAGGCATGAGGGTGTCTATTGACACGAGATCCACTAGCTCACAAGCCATTGAGTATGAACCCATGACTGCAAAGCCCATTGCCAATGAGCCAAAGATATTTGAGACATTCTTGACAGACCTCACCAAGGCAATCCAAGAGTCTCTTAAGGATAATCGACCCCCTCAAAATAGTCACATGTATCCAAGAAGGGAGCAACAATGGTGTTCCATTTGCTTAGGTCCACATAGCACTAGTGAGTGCCCTACGTTACGAGTAAAATTTAATGGAACTTGCAACGCATGTGGTAGGTATGGTCACCAAGCTAAGGATTGTTTAATGATCAAACGTGTGATGGCAAATAGACCACTTGTAGCCTGGACGGATGCACCTCGAGCTCCTGTATTGATGCCTGCTCCACCTGTTGAGCAACTACCGCAACACATGGTCCCTAGACCTCAAAATGTTGTACAAGCTACACCGCTACCACCTCCTGTGCTAGGACCGCAGCCCCCGCATCCAAGATTCGCCCCTATGAACCAAGTGGGTTGCGAGCCATCAAATGCTTATCCAGTTGGCTGTGAGGAGGAAATAGACACTAGTATTGCCTACGGTCTTGATACATTGGAAGAGTGTCCTATATACTACATGGAAGATTGTTGGGGACAAGTCAAGCCGGTTTATCAAGCTGCTGCTCTCGCATCCAGAGGTCAAAATATCAACACCCAGGCTAGGAGGCCACCTCTTCAATGCTACGAGTGTGGTGGACCACATCGAGTAGCGGAGTGCCCTATTAGGCTGCAAAAGAATGCTGCACAGATGCAAATGAATCAAGGGAGCACGTCTGCAATGCCAATACTCACATGTAATCGTTGTGGCATAGATCACTTGATTGCCCAATGCCCCTATAACCCAAATGCGCCTAAAATCACACCCCTAAATTTGGTCAAAATTGCTAGTGTGACGTCGCCAATACCACCCGTCGCACCCGCTTATGCGATTACACGGTCCATGCTTCAAGGGCCAGGCCATATCCTCGAAGAGAGAGATACCGCGTCAGTTATCCAAGCAAAGAAAAAGAAGACACGAAGGAAGAAGTCGCAGAATACGGAAAATTCAAAGCCAAGTTCCAAAACAAACATAGGAACAGGAGATGACCCCGTGTATATGAATGACCTCGAGGATGATTCAGATTCAATCGAGACAATGGAGACTAGAACCAATACCACAAAGGGAAAGACCGACAAAGAAAACCGTAACATGGAACCAAATGAAAACCGAATAAGAGAAAACCATAAGGAGCCTCTGAAAACACCACAAGTGTTTCCAAATCCAATCCAAGACCCCCAAGATAAACCGCAGGGGCAAAAAGGGAAGAATCGTAAAAAGAAGATTGGGACGTACCCAAACCCAGTAGACGAGATTGAGCAGGTGAAACATCTAAGAGGTTTAGTGGAGAAGACTCAAAGGAAACTAGAACCAGAACCCATGCATGTCAAAATTCATGACACAGTGTTTCCCACGCAAGTTCATCCACCCCACATGAACCATAGACCGTTAGCCATATCTAGTATCATCCAAGAAGGGAGTGAGGACGGGACATCAGAAAGTGAGCATACACCCTTCTTGTTGGAAAGGATGTTTAGCGAAGGAATACCTGATCCCATTGAGGAATATGAGATTCCATCCTCACCAGTTCCTAGTCAAGGATCTACACCCTGCAAAACGCCAATGAATGTTGCCAAACTAGTGGACTTCATGTCTTCTGAGGTCCGAACCACGATCATAGCAAAGCTGTATGGAGATCCTGAGTTATTCCTTGCACTTCGAGCATTCCTTAACGGAGAGCTACGAACGGGATTACCGCAGTTTGCGCAACCAAATAGGCCTGACTCGATTATGATTGATGAGGAAAATCATGTGCAATCACTTGACTTAGATGGACACGAGTCTGTGATTGAGGTACCCATTAACGAATTCGGGCAGTATTTTGAAGGCGACGAGTCTAATGCGACCCTACCCATCACTACCAAGGGATTAACTATAAAGGGAATTCTTGATGGTGGTGCGGGAGTTAGCATCGTTACAAAAGATTGTTGGGAATCCATGGGAAAACCCCGCCTCAGTGTTACTAACATTGTGGTAAAGATGGCAAATGGTACCATAGCCAAACCTATGGGGATGCTCAAGGATCTTAAGATCAAAGTTCTAGGACACAAGGTACGACATACGTTCATTGTAATGGATTTCTCTAAACACCTTATGTCATATGAAATGATTTTAGGACGACCATTCATGAGGGAAGCACAAATGGTTCATGATTGGTCTAAAAATCATGTCTATTTGCAATTCCAAGACTCTGTCCTTAGAGTGGATTTGGTGACTGGTAAGGTACACCCCTTAGGGAGTAAAACCATTATTGATCATCGCTCTGACACCACAGTTCACTCGGCCCCACTACAATATTGTTACACTTGTAAGAAGGATACAGACATTGGCCAAGATTCTCCTTACATGGATATGTTACCGGGTATGACGGAATCAGACAACGTAGACTGGGTCCACCTAGCATCAACCATAGACACTTGGGGAAATAGGGGGACGACCTGGGTAACACCTGAGGGGGATGAAATGCCTATACCCTTAAATATGCTACAAGCAATGCATATCGCTTCCGACAAGACTCATCCTAATGTAACGAAGAAAACATACAAGTGGGTCCCTAAAGCTTCTTTAGTGACCATAGCTAGTGCTAAAAGACAAAAGCCTTGTAAGAAACGTACCACTTGCTCCAAGAAAAGTAAGAAAATGTTGCGATGGATACCTAAACGACTATTGGAAGCCCAAGGCTACTATCAAGGAAATGATCAAATCTGGGTGCCAAAACGTAGATTGTGCTCTTACCTATCACCTGACCCAAGTGAGCCCAATCCCGTAGCTCCAAAACGAATCAATGATCGTGGAAAGGGAAGGATCACAGAATTCTACACACCCGCTCCCGAGCTAGTTTGGGTACCAAAGAAAGAACGATTTGTTCCACCTAGCTCAGGAAGGGGGGAGTCCCATGAAGATTCTAGCTCCTCATGTAATACATCCATAGAGGTAAAAGCTTCTACACAGCCTCCATCTATAGTAGTGGACCTCCATGAAGCTACAAAAGAATCCACACCTCCCAGTGTTCAAGAATCACCTGATGAACCACTTCAAGTTCGATCCTGGGAGAGTACCTTACCACCCTTGCAACTTGACGAGGCACCTAGGGTAATAGAAAACTACTGGCAAAAATCCTCACCTATTACCAACTGGAACAATTGGTTTCAAAGGGTGACAAGCTCATTTCAAATGGTCTGATCTACCCAAGGAAGGGGGGAGTGTTTGTGGACATCCATTATTCACTTGTTTCCCTCTCAACCTTTTTCCCTGACCTCTTAATCTCCGATCTTAGGGAATGTACATATAAAGCTTTATACTCACAAAAAAAATAATAAAAAACAAAAAATAAAGAGCAAGAGAAATTAGCAAACGAGTATGCACATTAAAGTCAAAACATTGACTCAGACCTACACATGTCACATCTGGTACAGTGAAACAAAAACCTATGCCATAAAACACCTTTGATCCTCATCACTTGAATGATGGAGGGTAGGTAAGATTAGTACGATAGGAGTGTTTCTGTTTTAGAGTTGAGTGATTAGCAAAGTTCTCTTTTCCCACTGATGTACCTCCTAGAGGTATTGTTTGTATTTCATAGTGTGTACATGAGCGTGTTGCTATTGATAGGGTTTGGACCTTCATGGAATCTTTCTCTCGTTCACACTTCAAATCAAGCGCGACCATCAACACAAACAGGTGTTTCTTGTCCATTAGCATTGCCCCTTATCTTTTTTGCATCTATGATTGTCTGCTTTAATTGTGATTCGTAGCCTAATATTCACCGCATTTGCTTAGTATCAAACATTTAATTCAATGTAATTTTTTGTCATAATCACTTGTCTAGGTTTAAAAATCAAGCAGTCCGACTAAGTTAGTTTGACCAAGTTAGGTGTTATAGATCTTCTCTTAATACCATGGGGAATGCCTTCCTAATAATCAATGGTTACTTAGGTTCTTAATCCGATTTAGGCAGCATTGTGTGAAATGTACTAGGGCTTTCTAGTGGGCTTGACCCTATTGACCTTTAGCTTAAGTATTATAAAGGGAGTTTACTAATGTGATGAGCCTGGGGAGGGTAACAGTGTTATATGACCCCCCAAAGTTACAAAATTTAAATGCTGAAAATGAACAAGCAAAAAATCAAAGTGCCACAATGTAAAATTTTAAGCTGGAGGAGAAATCTCAGCTTGATTTGGTACTTCACTCACATGTATCGCTTATGGTACTAGAGCCCTAGAGGTTCCCAATGTGGACGGTTTTCCTTGAGAAGCAAAAAACCCAAGGCATACAAAATAAGCACACACATCATAATTGAATCAATGTGAAAAGACTTTGGGGGGTCAAAGAAAAAGTAATCAGTCAGGCGATGATTTCATGAGAAATTCCTTTTATGGTAGCTTAACTACAAGGTTTTCTAGATATAGCCTCTAGTCAACCCTCGAACATGAATACTTGGCTCTCGCGATTAAACAACTTAATTGACCACAGATAATTAAGAAGCTTACCCATGATATTAATATTCGATCTCTAGTGCCTTTCGACCGTCAAATTAGCGATCCCAGACTTGTTTAATTTTCTACCTTTACATCTGTTTATGCATTTGATTACATTGCAATTTAATGTTCATTGCTACCAAATTGTTTGAAATTCTTTGACCAATCAATGTGTCTACCTAAAACTGCATATGCTTTTTAAGAGAATGCAATTACTGTGCCAATGTTGTTTGATTTTGCAGTGACGGAAGAAGGCTAAGGACATTCATCTCAAATGCTCTTCCACCTCGACGAACCAGCTTCAACTCAATAGCTTCCGAGGACGGAATCTACATCAGGAAGGGGGGCATGTTAACCCTCACGGCACAAGGACACCCTATGATCTATAAACGTTGTATTATTTAGAGTCAGGTACCGGGCTTGTCGGACCAATAGGAAAAGGGTAGGAGTGATCGCCGATGAGAGGCGCACTTTAACTTGGACATTCAAGGGATTAGTTGGTTAAGCATGGACGCCCAAGTGTGAATGGGGTGAGCTCCTATAAAAGCCAACTAAACCTAATTTTTACTCATTCTCTCATTTGTGCAATAGAAGAGTGCTCTTGCTCCATCTCCATCTTCTTCTTCTTCACCTCCTCGTGTGTGTGTGTGTGTGTGAGAGAGAGAGAGAGAGAGGGAGGGAGAGTGTGTGCGATCGAGCATTACGAAGGCACGACGGCGGCGAAGCGGTTGAGCGCGGCACGACTGCAGCTTCTTTTTCATCGCGACGAGGAATCCACCACGAAGGCGAGCGTAGAGCGGTGAGTGACACACCTTTTGTTCTCTTGAGCTTGCTAGTTTAAGCTTGTTGCGTGCTTGGAGCCGTTTGTGGCTCGCACACGGTGTATCGACAAGTCCCTTGCTTCGACAGTGCGGCAAGGAGCGTACATGGGGATGTCGTATTTAGTCAATACTATGCATGATGGAGTTGATGGTTATATTGTCATGTAGGTGACTATCAGGGTCTATACCTTGCACTTCCCCTTAAGGATGGTATAATATATTTTCAACTAAAATGTAAGCTCTGTATTTGAGCATTTTAGTGTTGGCGTCTAGTCACTACTTTGGAGTCTAGTGTTGCCATTATTACACATTTGCTTCTACTTTCCAATGGCAAGCCTATCAAGTCACTACTTTGGAGTCTAGTGTTGCCATCATTACACATTTGCTTATACTAGAGTTATTGATAAGGGCACATGTAAGGCCTCGTTACTAATTGATACCTCCCTAACGAAGTGGGATCATGACCCACATTAACCGTTGCAAGGCGGATGCAATCCGGACCGTCCGATCGCCATTTGAACTAGGTGTGAACTAAGAGTAAACTCGGGAGGTATGTACACCACACCAAATTTGGTGTGAAGTCGGTGTGAACTCGACGTGAACTAAGTGTGAACTTGGGAGGGTATGCACACCACACCAAATTTGGTGTGAACTCAGTGTGAACTAGACATACACTTTTTCGTGATGCTATGATCTATAAACTTACCACACATGCCATTCAATGGACACACGATAGCTGAGCAATTCAAGAGTCAATTCCAAGAGGGAGAGGGTAGTGGGTTCAAGCCTCGGATTTGGAAAAGTGGGAGTCTTTTGCATTCCCTAGGCAATCCAAACGGTCACAATCATCCGGCAATCGTGCGCCGTTGACCCACCTCCCAAAAGCAAGTGTCAATTAGTAACGAGGCATGTAAGGGCCAATTCGTAGAATGATGGTAAAGACTAAATGGTTTTAACATCAAACATGAATTTTGACACCCAATCCTTCATGGGGGTTTTGTATAACTAAAAGCCTTCGTGGGGGTTTTGTATAAGAATATAGATCACCATTAGTTTACTAGTGGGACAGGGGTTGGTTGATATGCCATGACCAAATGGTGGCGTCCTAGTTTGCATGGCATGTTTTATAGTGCAGCCATATCCCTTAAGTACACCATGTTCCCTTTTGCATTCAAAAAATTCCAACGGAGCTCTAAGTACATTTCTTCACCAATTTATGTTGCCTTTTGCCTTCAAGCAGAGCGCTTTGCCTATGAGAATTTCAAGCTTCAGCTTTGCTTTGTTTGCATGCCTGCACAAATCTCAAGCACCAAATATTCCAAAAGGTTCTTTGCTTTTACTTTGTTCTCATTGCTCAAGTGTCCTTTCACTTATCATGCAAGCTTTGTGTTAGTTATCTAGCCTGTTTAGACGTCCAAGTGCCACCCTTCACATCTTTCCACACGATGAGGCCAACTCCACAGTTACAAGTGTTAACTTCGGTACTAATGCATATTAGATAATGCACAACTCTTCAAAAAATGTTTGGTTCACACACACATATAACATGATGTTGCCATTTGTGTTGCCATGATTAGCTCACTAATCTAGTGAGTGATTCACTTGTTTCTACCTGTGATCCACTTGCCGACATGATGTTTCTACCTGTGATCCACTCGGCGACACGATGAACACATTGTATAAAGCAATCATGCTCCTCAAGAATACAAAAGTTTTGGTGCAAGTATCATGCACATGAAGAAAATTATTAATTGCAAGAGCAGCATGGACTGCTGATAGCCCATGATTGCAACATGCCAGATGAATAGCAGACCCAAAATCCACCAATGTCTTCTGTACAAGAAATATTGTGACCTACTGGAAAAATGTTCATGACAATAGTAGGGGCTTGCCCCTGAATAGTTCTATACAAAACTATTTGTACTGGTATTGATCTTTGGGTTTTGCCTTTTAAGGTATCTTTAATACTTTGGGTCTCTGGGATGGTTCTCTCTCTCTCTCTCTCTCTCTCTCTCTCTCTCTCTCTCTCTCTCTGAGTGTTTGATATACTGGATCTCTCGTGTACTAGTTGATTTACCAGTACACAGTGGAATTCAACACTAGAAGCTTTCACAAAATGACCCTTATACTTAGGCAACCTATCCACAATGTAGAAAACATCATCAGCTAACCATATCTAGGTAAATCTGTTCTTCAGGTTCCCACCATCAATGTCAACTTTGCAGCGATGGAGGTAATGGAGGCACTGCTTATTTGAGTAAATGCAGTAGCACATGCAATACCTATCACCGAAGCAGAGACAATTCAAAATGCATTTGTGCAAAATTTTGGGTCCATCATTGGTGAAGAATTTGCGAAAGCCTCAAGATAATATCCTTTCCTTAACCATAGGACATATATATCTACATTGGCACTCATCTTGTCTTTCCCATCTTCAATGTCCGCAAATTTGCAGCAATGTCGGAGGTTACAAAGGACTCTCCTTTTTTATGTGCCTGCTTTCACAGCAGACAAAAAAATGACATGAAAAGGAGCAACAGTAGGAAACCTATTACTAGATCAGCTCATACACACAAAAAACATTGTACCAGGAAGACTTTCCCAAGCCTCGAGGACTTCCTTTACTTAACCATTGGTAAGGGACCTTGCCCCAAAATTCCTCACAATGTTCCTGATTCCTTCGGCACTCATGGCACCGCATGTTTCAGACTCCACGTGTTCAACAAGGGCTGATAATACTGCACATGTAAGACAGGTTTGTAATATTATTCCCAAAACAGTTGCAACACTACCAATACAATTTCTGACAAACTACGCCGATATTGAAAGATTTGAATGTCTACTACAGAAACTAAAACAAGCAAGATTCACTTAGGAACTCACCTGATCTATATGAAGGGTGCATATTTAGTAACATCTTGGACACAATTAACCTTACACCCAACTACACGAATCTCCACATATCTAGAGGTTAGGAGAGTACGGAGAGAACCAAAAAGCTTTTGGAAACCTAACCTCTGAACTGTCTCCCACATTTCTTGCATCGAAATTCAGATGGTTCGTGAGCACTGGAATTAAGGTGCTGATTTAAGCTCAACAGTTTGGGAAACCCTCTGTCACAGATTGGGCATACATAGTGGGTGCCATTGTAAGAACGTTCCGTAGCACAAATTGTTGAGTCAATACATGAGTCATCATCAGTACATGAATCATCGTCGATATCCCTGTGATTAATCATGCAATTCGTACATGATCTCATATAAACAATGAAGATCGATAGATCTGCTACAAGCTGATATATAATATACAAGACCTCACCTATTTTGCCACCCTATTTGTGGTATTGTCAAGAGGTTGGGCTGGCCGATTCTTTCCTCCCACTCTCGAACGGACCGCACTATCTGCCTGTTAGTTATGTTGTAGCAACCTCCAACTTCAATCTGCACCAACCACAGATCCATAAAGCCAGAATGTCCATTTAGCTTATATAGATTTTGTACCGCACATATACTGAAGACACAGCAGACCTGTGAAGCTAATCTTCTTACTTTTAGTGGAATGCATCACTATGTAAGCAAAGCAAAGCAAAAACATGGAGGCACTGACTCTTGCTCATTTTTACGACAGAATAAATCAGAGCCCTAGTCTTTGAGGTAGCCTTCAAATTTCGGCAGACCGAAAACTAGTATGAAAAGACAGAACACTAAACCATGGATTCCTAGGAGTAAACATGAAAACTCCTTTTTAGTACTTTCTTCCCCCACATTTCAAACAAAGAGTTGTTGATTCACAATTGTTGATTCACAATTCGACGTCCATGCACACATTCTCATATCGTCAAATATCAGACTACAAAGAAAGATGTAGCTGAAGTGTGTGTGCGTGCACGCACATGCATGTCGTTCTGCATGCTGTGGACGAACTGTTTCCCTTCTGGCAAGCTCTAGTTGGCAGTTTCCCCGCTGGCCAGCTCTTTGCTCTCCATGATCTCCAGCAGCTTGTCTTTGACGCTTGGTTCCTTGCAAAAGCTTTGCCACCTTGGCTCATTTTTTGTGGAAGCTATTTGTAATCTAAACTTACGATACCTTCCACAAAAAATGAGCATGCTCTGTGTGTGTGTGTGTGTGTGTGTGTGTGTGTGTGTGTGAGAGAGAGAGAGAGAGAGAGAGAGAGAGAGAGAGAGAGAGAGAATTGTCATTGCAGAAACATGCAGCAGAAAATTTCCGCCTTTGTATATTGTGTGCATGCGTGCTCTTTCCAAATCCATGCAACTCTCTCTCTCTCTCTCTCTCTCTCTCTCTCTCTCTCTCTCTGTGCATGCAGACTCTGTAGCATTTTTTAATGTTATGAGAGAAAGAACCGAAAGGGCGTACTGGCAACATGCACAAGGAAAGGAAGATTTGACGTACGTGCTTGGTAAGAGCTGAGGCGGAGACGAAGCCAGACCTGCAGCTGGGGCAAGAGATGATAGGGGCTTGGTGGCGTTTGGAAGCGCGGTGTTGGCGCAAGGAATTCTCATTAGTGAAATCGCGCTCGCAATCAATGCAGTAATGGTGGCGCGAAGACTGCGAGAGGTGTGCCTGCAGAGCTTGCTGCGATATGAAGGTTCGCTCGCACGAGGAGCAGTAGAAGTCGTCATCGTCTTCGTCGCTGGAGTACGCCATGGCGGGAAGACTGATTTGGCTCACCAGCAAGGGCAAAAGATGACTGTTGTCTCCTCACTGAGGGGCGTCCCTGCTTTCTAAATATATACTCTATAACGGAGGACCATACACGCATGGTGGGCATCGGCGTTGGGAGTTGAACAGACTTTGGGGGTATGGCCGAAGGTGGCATCTCTCTCTCTCTCTCTCTCTCGGGGCGCTATCCGCCTATGCAGTAGAGGCTGCAAGGAACACAGCCGGAACAAGTTGCTTGTGACACATGGTCGCGGGAGGGGAAGGAATTGGGAGGGGAAGGAATTTCTCCCTGCCTATATATAGTAAAGATAACGTGTTCTTTTCAAGCAACCCACTATCACAAATGTGAGCATGTATCCTATTGCCTTGGTACAAATCCTTGTTCTTAGCATGTGTTCGCCTCGTTGTCGTGTCGTGCCTTTGAGCCCAAGCTACAAACATCGCATCGCAAATCTCCCCCTCTGCCTTGCCATGTTTGTCTTCAAGATGCAAGCGAATGTGATTGCATTTGGAGAGATACCCTTGCTTCCCATCTACCAAAAAACAACACAGAGATTATTGGCCCTGTCAAAGTTATATAACATATCCTGCAATCAGTGCATTCCAAGAGACGATATTCCGGACAAGAAGCTCCTTGCGCATTGTTTGTGCTTTATCAAGTGCACCACATTTGGGATACATGTCAACAAAGGAACTACCAAGCATGACGTTCTCATAGCATCAACCAACTTTAGTTGCACCAATATCTTTAATGTAAATCCAATACCGTGCAATGAAAGGTTTCATCGTAAAATGTGAAGTCATAAGAAAAAGAATACCCTATGATTGCCGAGAAGTGTCTTACGAGGTATTAGAGTAGAGAGAAAAAGACGAATTTTTTCCTTTTAGAAAAGTAATAAATAATAAAACAAAATATACAATGTTCTCACAAAGTGGCATTGCTAATCCATAATTTCAGTTATTTTCTAAAAGCTCTTGGTTAAAAAGCATTATATGAATCATCTTTTTACAAGGCATTAAGTCATTCAAGACAATCATTGCACGAGCTCGTCCACAAAGAGGTTTGCTCACTCGATAGTGTAGAGACATTGTATTTAATGTAATTTGGAGCAACTCCAAAAATACATGCTTGACCATCATTGCAAAGCCCCCGGGTGGACACTCAATAAGAAGCACTCTTTCACTCTTTAAAGCATTAATAGGATATCTCTTTCATGCTTTGATTTATAAAACTAAAAAATTGGCTAACCAAAAGCATCCCAAAAATAGTGAGAGTGGAGGAGGTTCTTAGTGTACACAACCTAAAACCAAACACAATAAGAGGCTTTAATATGGAGCACAAAGAATCCACATCAATCATCAGCAAGAACATATCACCCCATGATATTCTCAACCAAGAGGCATGTAGAGTGTAATGGAAATGGCCTATGAACTTTGAGAATGTCAAGATTAAGAGAATTAGAGAGAACATTTATGTGAGACTACTTTGAGCGCATAGAGGGTGAACTTAATTGACGGTAGCAACATAATCATAGTACTTAGTTAACTTGGCATGAACAATACTTTTGCAAGAGAGAGAGTTTAGAGAACTTGACAACAGTTGAGGACTAGATTTATGTGGAGCTAGCCCCCCCTCCAATACGCATTTACATTATAGGTTCTGAGAGACTTGTTACAATACAATCTTTGTGTTCCTTGTGACATAGATGATGCAATGAAGATGAAAAGCTTCATGCATCATGAGCATAACATAGAATTTGTAAAAAAAACATTAAGGATCCCAAGCCTCAGTCCCAAGGCCTCAAACACCTTCAAAGGTGGAGAGAGCTAGGGGGGAATGAGGATAGGAAAGAGCAAGAAGAAACCTTCCATAGGAGAAAGAAGTAGTTTCTCACTTATCATCGCTCTTCATGCTAGCATACATAATAGCATAGTAATGAAGATGGAGAAGATGGCAAGCTTAAGTTGAAGCATGGCTCTTGGTTGGATTTGCATTCCATAACCAAGAATGTTGGTGTAGGCTCTCAACTTCTCTACTAGCTTGGGGAAAGAGATGGAGCTCTTACACTTCGCACTTCACACAATGAGAGTGTATATGTCACTACAAGAGGTTGTGTGCACCTGTGACACTGTTAGTGATGGAAATACATTAGATTTTTATACTCCCCGGCGTCGCTAAGAGCGTCAATACGGGAACGTCGCTATGAGCGTTGCTATAATCATTGCTATATGCGTCGCTATATAGCGACGATCATAGCGACGTTTATAGCGACGCTGCAGAACCTTATATAGCGGCGGCTGAGAGAATTTGTTTTTGGTGGCAGGGCATTCAACCCATCAACCATATTGAATGTTTCATTAATTGATTCACTTTTGAAAGAAAGTGCAAGCTTAGATATAGACCCAAAGTAGTCCCACAAGACAATATAACATTAACTCCATCATCCATAGTACTGTTTGCAAAATAAAGATACAAAACTGACAAAAGTAAATTGATGAAAGTAAATCAATGACAATTGTACACATCATAGGCAAAATATACATGGTTTTCAAAATGACGTATAAACGTCATCTCATGATATATATGCTATGACAAAAGGAAACTAATGCTATCTAGCTACGACTAAACTGACGTCGTCTAATTAGACGTCTCATCGCGTCCAAGCGGCGTATCTGTCGGATTCTGCAAAAAGAGAACAATAAGACAGCTTTCTGTAAGTATAAACATATAGCGACGTTTATAAAACAATACAACAAATAGAAAGAGTAAACCCTAATCACTACAACAAAAAAAGGTGTTATCGACGCATATATCGACGCTGCCTGTCACTATGAGCTTCGCTATATGCGTCGCTGTGAAACCAGTCGCTATTAGCGACGACCATAGCAGAAAAATTTTTTCTTGGGAAGAGGGCAGGTAGCCTGGCCTGTGCCCAGTTAAAAGATGGACACAGCCACAGCCAGACTTCCTGCCCTCTGCCCAAGAAAGCGAGCAGCACCAAAATATCAACCATGCTCCCACGCCCAAAAATTTCGACAGAGTTCCCTTTGTTTTTACATAAACTTTTCAAAAAAAACCATATCATGTATACTCCTCCTACATGCTATCCATGTAGGATCTCACATGAGATTTAAGGCCAATGAAAGACAACCGTACCAACTGAAAAGCATAGCCATAACTTAAAAGCATAACCATAACGAACCATAACCATAACTTAAAAGCATAATAATAACTTAAAACCATAACCGGCTATAATCACTTTGATCAAAACCATAATGCAGATAACCATAACCATAAACAAAATGAACAATAACCATAAGCATAACCAGAAAGAGAAACAATAACTGTCTATACAATGACAATGATAATAATCATAACCATAAGGGAAACAATAACTGTCTGAACACTAACTGTTTGTACAAAAAAGAGACACAGAAGCGTGTCTGTGTCTCACAAAGCATATAGATGAAATCTGGTCCACTAATGACTAGGCGTCGCAACCTGCACATAGGACAACTCACAAAATTAGTATTGATATTACTTCACATATACTGACTTAATTAAATCAACTCACACATATTAACGTCTCACCTCAAGCGATCAGCGAGACTGTAAGGCCTCCCAGTCTACAGGCTCTCCTGAAGCTTCAAGATCATTTAGTACTTCATAGATACCTCTGCGATATCCATCTGACTCCTCCTCGCGTGATGGAGCTCGATGCATCGCAAGATTCTGTGTTTATACAAAAATCAAAGTAATAAGAATGCATGATTCATCACGTTTTAAAAAACACCATAGTTAAGATTGGATTAGAACTCACAAACTCATAGCGAAAGGTGTCGAAGCCTCCGCTGCCAAGATGAGATGTCCCCCTAGTCATCTATCGTACCTGCACAGCCTCACGCTGCTGTCTGAACCGCGTGGCCGCTGTCCGCTCATCCTCCCTGATCTGCAGCCACGTCTCGTGTGGGATGCCCGAAGGCTTCGGCGAGCCGGTCCTGAAAGCCTTCCGAGCTGCATCTCATCGATGTTTGATGGTGTCCCGTGCAACACCCTTGATCCACCGCGCCGAAACAACGGAAGAACCCGGAGCAGGCTGGTACTCTCTCAGGATGGTCTCCACTATGTAAGTGACTAATTTTTCCTTTTCTTGCTGATCCCAAGACGTCAGAATGCTGGTTGAAAACTGCGGCTCCACGAGTTGGCGAATCCGCTGTCGCATCTCAGTCCCGACTCTATCCATGTCATCAGAACCATCTCCCCGTACAGTATAGAGCTTGGAGGCACTAAGATCGTGTGCCCCCCAAGGTGTCCGAGGTGTGCTAAGAGGTGTGTCGAGATGTGTGCCTGGGTAAGATGGGGGTCGTGAGTGAGGAGGGGTCGAAGCATCTATGGACCCTCCTCCACAACAACCACCACCTCCACCTGACGATCACCGAGATCGGCGAGTGCGCCTGTGCTGCGAAGATGAGGACGTACCCGCCTCTGCCCCACCCCTAGGTGTCGAAGCGGCCGTGATGGGAGAAGAAGGTGTCCTACCCATAGGCGTCCTGAACCCCGTAGGCGTCCCCCCCCTAGGCGTCGGTCCCTCGGGTGTGAAGCCCGGAGGCGTAGTACCCGTGCCTCTGGCTACCCAGTACTGAGAAGCCTCTGCCATCTGAGCAGGCGCCATCCGTGTAACGAAGCCCATGAATGCATCTGCACTCATGGAAGCGGGATCTGGAATCTCGTCTGCCATACTAAAGTCCTACACAAAGAAAGTAAAATAAAGCGTCAGAACACAATTGTTTAAATTAACTTTAAGCTTAATTTTAAATCAAAGTCTTCACACAAACCCTTACAGGCCTAGGCCTCGACGAGTGAGGCATCATCGATAAGATCTTGCACCGTATCATCGTCTATCTCTGATTGCAAACATAACTCTGCCCCAACTCGTTCTGGCAGATTGTCTTCATCCATTGCATCTTCATCTACAAGTGTCAATTCTAGCTCGTCTGCGTCATCCCTCGTATATCTGTCAGCTTCCTCTGCCATACCTTCGTCCATCTCATCTAATGTCACAGTAGTATGGACGTCGTCTGACTGACTTTCCTCCAGGAGATCTTGCCCTTCAAATACTTGTTTATTTCTTGGAGCAACCTGAACCACAAACCACCATTGTCGCTCTCGAGGGTCCGGTACAAAGACCACTTGCTCGCAATGTTCAGGGAGAGCAAATGTGTCGCTCGCATCTGTCCAAGTCTTTGTAGAATCTATTTGCACAAGTTTGTTTCCATCTCTGCGTACCATTGCATTGCGACCAGAAGTAATCACCTTGAACCACTTCACATCCAACAAAAACATCTCAAACCGCCTGAAGCTTACTTTCAGGATATCTGACACCAGACCACAGTAATCCAGGTTGCTAGTGCTCTCATTCGTGTCTCTAGCACTGCCCCTGCTCTTTTGCATGAAACTAACCATTACCCCACTGTCAAACGTGTTTCTTCTGCTGTCAATTTGTTGTGTTCTGAAATTCTTTCCATGCGACCACAGTGCCATGTATGTATGATACTTCCAGTCACATCCAATAGCCAGCTCTTTCTCTTCTAGAGATATGGGTTCTCCGATCTGTCGAGCTGCTCTCATTGTCTTGTCCAACCATGCCATTGTAGGGAATTCAGGTAGAGGAGCGAGATAGTATGGCAAGGGTAAGCCTCTAGTCGTTCAACTTCGCCTGAAATCCTGTCGCTCTAGATTGCGTCTCTCTTTCTCTTCTTCGTACCTTTCAAGCCATTTTTGCATCGGCGCTGAATTTAGTATACAGAACTTCATGATCTTTTCTCACATGGCCAGGTTCATTTTCTTCGGCACCCCTTGCCCTTGCGGCTCCTCTCCCACCAGTCTTGCATCCTCTTCATCGCTCCACAGTCGAGGCATTTCTGGGTCAGAAACGGATAGAAATTCGGTCGTCAATACAAGAGACTCTTGCACCAGCCATCCTTCTGCCATGCTCCCCTCTTGACGCGCTTTTTGGCGAACAAAAACCTTAAGTGTTTTCATGAACCGCTCTAGAAAGAACATCCAACGGCTGTGGACTGTACCTGCCACTGCAACCTCATCTACTACATGGACGAGCAAGTGCATTTGGATAGTTAGGCAGCTTGTGGGTAGATACTTCTCAATCATGCAAACTGCCTCAATGGAGTTAACCCTTGTGACTGCAATAGATTCCTCCTGTATCTCCTTGGAAGAGATCCACCGCACTAGCTCTGAAATCTTGTATATGCAGGTCCAAACTTCCTCCGTTAAACACCCCTTGATCGCAATTGGAAGAATGAATTGCAAGAACTTATGCCAGTCGTGCGATTTCAACCCTGACAGTTGATCGTCATGGGTGAATGCTGTCTTGAGACATCGCATATATCCTGTTGGCGTCCTGAACTCTGAAATCACCCTTTTCACTTGTCGCTCTTCGTTTTTTAGCCCATGGCGCTCTTGGAAGTTTTGTTTGACCAGCTTCATTGGTGAAAGGCCACAGCTCTGGCATCTTTCCAACCGACTGTAAATCATCTCGTGAAGCTTGATTTTCTTTCATTCCCATGATTGTCTTCCAGAGGAGCTCTCCCACATTCTTGAATATATGCATTGGATCCAGCAAATGGTTAATTAGTAGATCACCCCAGTACGGCAACGTATGGAGAATGGACAAACGTTTCATTCCTGGAACAGGTTGCCCCTCATGTTGCTCCCATCGGCGACGCCACTCTTGTACATGCATAGGACGACATTCGACGCGACCAAGCTGGCCTTCGCGCAAGTGATGGCCATCTGGAAGATAACGGTGGTGGCCTTGATAAATTGTCTTTCTAAGAGAGGTAGAATAGCGCACATCCAAAGACTGCCCGCAAATTGGACATGCATTGTATCCCGAAGTTGTTAGTCCTACATATATCAAAGCATGAATCAGGCCAAGGCAAAGGGCTTGCGAATAGCGAGAATTTTGTAAATCAATAACCATTACCAGAAGCTTCTCCGTATCCTGGCCAATCATGCATACTCCACATAAGAAGTCCATGGATCCTTGCATGTTGTTGTCCTATTGGTTCAACCGTGTCTGCTATGTCGATCCCATGCCATAACTCTTGGAGCTCGTCAACTAGTGGAGCTAGATAAACATCCATGTTTTTTGCCTTGAAATTACCAGGTACAATCAAGATTAAAATCAAATGACCCTTCTTGATAGCAAGCCACGGCGGGAGGTTGTAATTGATAAAGCACACATGCCAAGTGCTCCATGACGAGCTTCTCAAGCCAAATGGATTGACTCCATCCATTGCCATGCCCAAACGAAAATTGCGTGGTTCACTCTTAAAATGTGGCCAGGTATCTTCAATGTGCCTCCAAGCCTTCGAATCAGCGGGCACCCTAAATGTTGCGTCAGTGGATCTATTCGTAGAATGCCACCGCATCAACTTTGCAATGGAACCACAACGAAACATGCTTTTTATCCTAGGAATAATAGGGAAATGCCGCAACACTTTAGCTGGCACTGTCTCGCCAACTGCATCTTGTTTGTAGCACATTGCTCCGCACTTAGGACACGATAGACAATCTTCGAATTCATTGCGAAAAAGAATGCAATCATTTGGGCATGCATGAATCTTGTTGTAGTCCAAGCCAACTGAGGTCAGAAGTTGCTTTGCGTCTGGCATGGAGGGGGGCATTTCATTGCCAGCCGGGAGAAGTTGCTCCCGCAATAACCTGTTTAAGCCACATTAAATTAAAAAGCTCTCTGAGCACATCACCGTTGCAATCGGAAAATCTCTTTTGTAAATTACGTACCTAAACAAAGCAGTGACGCTTGCATCTGACCACCCGTACACTGACTGAAGATTCAAAAACGCCAGACAAGTACGAAGCACAGATATTTTGGCGCCTTCATAGATTGGTTGACGTGCCAACTTCCTCAACATGTCTTCAGGAGATAGGCGCACGGCTTCTGGTGTTGCTTCGTTCGCATTCTCCTCGCTTGTCTGGAAGAAGGTATCCAGCATCTCCTCCATGCCGTCGTCTTCTGTCTGTAAGCCCTTTTCTGCTTCCATCCATGGCTCTATATTGGTCGGAACTTCACGCATAATCTTTTTTTTCTCTCTCTCAGATGTAGGTGCTATGTTGCGGAAATCAATGCCCGTTCCGTAGGAGTCGTATCGCAGATTCTGTACAGTTTCTCTAGCAAACTCTCCGTACTTGTGCACATGCTCATTACATGTCCTACGCTTGCGCAGGATTTGATACTTGCAGAGCGTGCACGAGCATGCAATCTTTTCCTCCATGTTAGTTGATGACGTTGCCATCTACAATGATTATGAATGTTGTTTTAATATATATATATATATATACTCCTCACAATGTAAACTACCTCGCATTCTCTAGTCTTGCCCAATCTCCGTACACCTCGGTCCAGAGGTGTACGGAGATCAGGACCACCGGGTCAAAATCTCGTCTTTATTGGTCAAATCCTATATGGGTAGACACATACGTGCACTCCCAGGTGTACATGGAAATGCATGTAGCAGGAAAAACCCCTTTGCCTCTTTTAGTTCCATAGTTTCTTCTCTGTCTACGAACCCACCTGCCTCCATTCCGAGGTAGCCTGTCAGAGAAAGCTTTCCAATGCCGCACTTGATGAATCATATATTAAAGCATGACCATTTTTGTCATTTTTGTAATGTTCCGTCTGTTTGCAATTTTTTGCACAGGTTTTTCCAAGGATATTATGCCCATCCTGGTGTTTTTTTTACCACATGCACAAGCCATGGAAGTTCTCAGCCCAATGAAAGTTTTCTACCTGATTGTAAACTGGACGGGGCCTCCATGTCCAAGCCAGAAGATAATGTGGAGATGGATGAGCAACTTGAGAAAGATTCAGAAGCCTTGCATGGTTCTTGCTCAAAAAAGCGATCTCTATCTCTCTTTCTCTCTCGATCTCACTCTCTCTCTCTCTCTCTCTCTCTCTCTCTCTCTCTCTCTCTCTCTCTCTCTCTCTCTCTCTCTCTCTCTCGCTATCTCTCTTTCTCTCTCTATTTCCTTATTTTCCTATCTCTCTCTCTGTCTCGCTCTTCACTTCCCTACCTCTCTCTCTCTCTCTCTCTCTCTCTCTCTCTCTCTCTATATATATATATATATATATATATATATATATATATATATATATATCTTTCTCTATCTCTCTATTTCCTATCTCTCTCTCTCTCTCTCTCTCTCTATATATATATATATATATATATATATATAACTCTCTTGCTCTATCTCTCTAGCTATTTGCTATCTCTCTCTCTCTCTACTTACCTCTCTCTCTCTCTCTCGCTCTCTACTTCCCTATCTCTCTACTGATCGAATGAGCGTCTGAGCTAGGGAGATCTAGACGTCCATGACTGCGGAGGACTACACAACATCGACAGAGGCTGCATCAGAGGATCTAGCTAGGTCACTTTGGCTCGACATGCATAACGCCCGGTCAGACTACTGACCATGGAGGAGATTGATGAGATCCGCCAGCGACAACTGCTGGATCTCCTATGATCTACCTATCCCAGCTAGCTGGTTTAGCCGTTTAGTCCATACCCAGCAGTTTAGGATTCCATAATATTTTATTTTGTCATCTTCTTACTCTGACTTTGTATCATATCCATCACATTGTAACTTTCTTGTCTCATGTGTCATAGGTCACTTTGGCCTTTCGAAGACGTTAATATAACATTTCATTTCATTTCTCTCTTTAATTATTTTTCTTTAATTTTAATTTCCTAAGCATACATTAATTCTCTATCTCTCTCTCTCTCTCTCTTTGATTACCTACACACACACATTTCTCTCTCTCTCTTTTTCCTACACACACACACACACTTCTCTCTCTCTCTCTCTCTCTCTCTTTCCTACACACACACACCTCTCTCTCTCTCTCTCTCTCTCTCTCTTTCCTACACACACACACACCTCTCTCTCTCTCTCTCTATTTCCTACACACACACACACACACACTCTCTCTCTCTCTCTCTCTCTCTCTCTCTCTCTCTCTCTCTCTCTCTCTCTCTCTCTCTCTCTCTCTCTCTTTACTACACACACACACACGATGTAGAGAGAGAGAGAGAGAGGGGTTGGGGGGGGGGGGGGGGGGGGGCATAATACCTGCGCAGCAGGTGGAGGCCAAGATTTGAGCAGAGCGCAGGCGAAAATGGCCCCTGCTGCTTGCGGGTTTCGCTTTTTTCCCCCAATTTTTTTTGCGTCGCTATACACGTTGATATACGCGTGGGAAATAAAGCCTTTCCACGTGTATATCAACGCACATTGCGACGCGTATATCGACGCATATATCGATGCCCGCTAATTTCGTCGATATACGCGCGTCGATATCTCCATGTAGTGTTGTAGTGAATACTAACCATGCCACCGCAAGAACTCAGAATGTCCATCAGGCGTTTAATCCCTTCATGCATGCGTACTCGCGCTCGTGTGGTATGGGGTCATGTACTGTCATCGACCACTGTCAAAACATACAAAGAATCCATTATGTTAGAATTTAAAAACCCCTAGACCCTAAACTATCAAACCTAAAGAGCAAAGCAAAAACACTTACAAAATCGGCTTCAAATGATGCCCACCCGCCGCTCCCCAAGTGGTGCGAGCTCCCTGCCTCTACTTGCGCTCTAGCTGCCTCCTTTTGTTGCTTCCACTTGTCAGGATTATCACACGCTTCTTTCTTCACATTCTTCCAATCTTCTTTGGCCAGCCAATCTGGTCTGTTCCACCCATGCTTAATTGCTTTTTGCACTTCGAAACGCTTGTGCTTGTAGTATTGGCGCATTCGAACCTTCATCACGTCTTCATTGAAGCGGTCATCCCGTGTTGGAACGGGAAACTCGTCATGAAGCATGCTGATGAATCTGTCTTTAAATCACTTGGTACTTCACTCTAGGTGTTTAGTATGTAGTATGTAAACACCTGCGAGCAAAGACTGCGCATGCCCGAGATCACCTTCTTGCCTTCATCATCCAAGATGATGCCGCCGTTGAAGTCGACAGAGTAAGGCAAGCCCTCTCGCCGGTGATCCATGCACCCGGGTGTCCCGACAGGGGTCTCTAGTGGTGTGTCAACGGGGGTTCATATGTCACGTGTCCCCACTGGAGTCTGGGTCCCGAAGCGAGGAGTGTCGACTGGAGTGACTCCTGGAGGTGTGCAGCCGCTAGGAACGGCCGTCAGTTGCGCAAAACCTGGTGTAGATGGCGATGTCGTGGCTCGTGTCGAGGCGGGCAAAGAAGGGGAGGGTAAAGAGCCTCGTTGAACACGAGGCGGTGTCGAGGCATCGGCGGCCGAATCTCCACAACAACCGCCGCCACCACCGCTAGAGCGCAGGTGCCTAGACGAGTGTGAAGATCGTCTCATCGACACCGAAGCTTCGGAGCGCTCTCAATGCTCCGAAACAGAGGGGGACGTGGCCGGAGTAGGAACGTGCGATGATGCGCGAGAGTGATGACGCTCCACGTACCACTCTCTCTGCTGGGTGAAAAAGAAGAAAGAAACTCCTCATCATCCATATCTGCATTAAACATACGAACATTTAAACTTAATATTGAATGAATGGAGAAGAAAACATGGACAAGTAGAGCGAGAGAGAGAGAGAGAGAGAGAGAGAGAGAGAGAGAGAGAGAGAGAGGACTCATAAAGGGGGAGAATGACACATATAGACAGAATGGACAAAAAGCCACGTGAATACAATATACATTATAAAACGCAGTTAGATTGTTCAAATATAATATTTATGGCTTTAAGAGGTCTCTCTCTCATCCTCGCAAATCTCAACATAACTTCATATATCTATATAGAGTTATCCGTTTAAACAGATGTCCTTCGTTTCATTTTGTAGATCCTCTGCATGCACCCCATAGAGAGTAGTAGCTTGATGCTCGTCTGGCACCACTTCAGCGGCTTCTGACTAAACATCTTCTCCAATCTCCTTCATTGATGCCACTGTGATTGGCACATGGTAGCCTTCATACGTACGTGCACTACGAGGGGCTACCTCTATGACGTACCACCAGTTTGATGCAGACTTTGTAGGATGAAATATCACTTGCCAGAGCCACATAACTTACATGAGAGCTTCCGAGCACATAACTTCTAAAATTGGATGTTAACGATTTACATACTTACTTGTTCACAATGCTCGGGTAGTACGAAAGTGTCTCTTAGGTCAGTCCATTTCCTAGTTGAATCCACCTCAAGAAAACCAAACTCTCCTCTATGCACAGTAGCGTTGCGACCCTCCATGATTATCTTGAAAATCCATGGCGCTTTAAGGAGTTTTATCGATCCATCGGATGCTGTCTACGGCCAATATTGCTCCATACGATCCACATTTCTAAGGTCAACCCTGGCTCCCAAAGTATCTTTCTTGCCGGCCAGATGGTCCCATAGTAGATTACCCACATTCTTGAATATGTGCATTGGATCGAGCAAGTGATTGATCCGACGAGTTATAATTGGCAACAACTCGATCTATAATATATGGATCGAACTCGCCAAATTCGCGAACGTGCTACAAAGAAACGTGTCTTGTCTGTCGCACAACATGCTTGCATTGATTACAAGGACATAAGATCCTCGTTGAGAAATAGGTGTTTCGGTTGGACGGCCCCACATCCTCGTCACTACTCATAATGAGGGTAAAAACGTTATAACCTGGACAACAAGTTTAATCTTCTATTGGCATTCTTCGTCTTTTCTCTCTCTCTCTCTCTCTCTCTCTCTCTCTCTCTCTCTCTCTCTCTCTCTCTCTCTCTCTCTCTTTGTTTACACTGTAAACTACCTCACATTCTCTAGTCATGTCCAATCCCCGCACACATCGGTCTAGAGGTGCATGGAGATCAGAACCACCGGGTTATAATCTTGTCTTTATTGGTCAATGCCTATATTTGTGGGTACAAGAAATCTACACACCCACCTCTACATGATAGTGCATGTAGTGGACAAAACCCCTTTGCCTCTTCTCTAGCTGTAGCATTTCACAGCATGTTAACATCTTTTCGCAGTAGATCTTTTCACCATTCGTATAACTCTAATTTTTTTATGTAATCTCAAAGGTAGACTCTAATATAAAAACTCAATCCAAAATCTAATCTTAAATCTAACCTAATTGAACATGTGGTGATTCACTCCAATGAAGGGTAGCTGCGTAGATGTGAATGGGCCTCACATATACAAATAATTCAATGCAAGAGTTTAATAATCTCACCTCTCCACCCCGTCGATCCATGACCCACTCCTCTCTTTCAAGCCAGTCATGTCTGGCATCTCTGCATCTGACCTCCGATGCTTCATGTAGTCGTGCATGCGTCTCCTCATCCAAGCATCGACAAATGTTTCTCCAGAGAGGGAACTGGAAACTCCCAATGTAGCGTAGCAATAAGATAATCCTTGGAGGATTTATCCTAAGCCCTCCAAGAGACCATGACAGACTATAGTGTGTTAGAAAACCTGTCTACACAACTGTCGTACGCGGCCCATCACCTGCTTCCCCTCAGGGGTCATAATGATCTCATTGGACATACGATTGATGAGGTAGGCGTATCCCTTTCTCATGTCCCTCTCGTGAACTATAGCAACCCTGTCCGGTGAATGCTCATCGTCCAGGCCTTTAGGCAACCCCGATGCAGTGTTCGAGTCACTCCTCAGCATCTTCGACGCAGTGGCTTTGACACCACTCTCAAACGCGTAGGCAGTATAATCCTTCGGTGTAGTCTAAGCAGTCTCACAAGTAGGTAACTCCTCGGTGTGTCCTAGGGACTCTGCAACACATGAGCTTCAGGAACGACGTGCTCCTTGCCACAAAAACCGCCACAGCTAGATTGTCGTGGAATTTCCGGTCCGCATGGTCCATCAAACATAAATCTAGATCTAATTTAATTTTAGACTCAAAATAAACCTAAATTTAATCTAATCTAACCTAAAGAGTCTAAATTTAACGTGCGTAAATAAACCTAAACTAATCTAACGTAAATCTAACTCAAAATAAACCTAAATCTAATCTAACGTAAATCTAAATCTAACCTAATCTTAAACGATAAAAAGAGGAAAATAGTATAACCTTTCTATCACCAAGTGTGGTAGATTGGTTATGCCATTTCCCTCTTGAATAACAGATCTTGAGTTCAACTCCGCGTCGACTAGATCTTGAAGGTCTCTTGGGATAGTTTCTGTTGTGGTTCATCAACACAGAAAATGCGAGTTCATCACAATTCTCTCAGCATCTCATAACTCAGAAATAATACACAGAGATACTAACATCACACTGAAGATAAGAGATAGAAGGGACTGATAACTCAGAATTCAGGAACAAGAGTACTTCATTGATCAAGAAGAGATACAACATCTCTGAATACAACTGCGCTATCACAACTCACAGAACCGACTTATAACCACCATACAAACAGAGTGGGAATAACAACCTCAGTCTTGATATATCATAACTGTTAAATATCCGATTAAACAACATTCGACTAACTATGATCCGACTGACTACAGCCGATGAAGCACTTCCGACTAACTACTAAATTGACACTCTGATATGCCTGTCATCAACACATGGCACAGCCCGGTGGTGGATTTCTCAGAAATCCGACTCGAATCCACATATCCCTTGATCAACAAGAGATAGACAAAAATGAGTCCTGACCACTCTAAACTTCAAACATATCTTTGAGAACTGTTTCAACATCAGCTTCTTGGATTGTAGTCACCACAGTCTCCTTATCCTTTGCTGCACTCAGTTCTGGAACTTCAACATTTGCAGCATCTGTAATCTCCTTCTGATATTCAACCTCCATTGGCAAAGCTTCTCCACTTGACTTCTGAATTTCCTTAGCAGCTTGCAGTGTTTGAACAGAAACATGCACTAGTTTTTTAAGTGCAGCACCACCTTGTATCATGAATTCTTCATCCACCTGCAACTGTTTATCCTTGAACTCCTGGAGCTGCTCCTGATAAACATATTTTTCCTTCTTCAGAGATTCCACCGTCTCTAATAAGGCCGCTTCATGAGAACTGATGAAGCCTGATCTCACAGCCTCATAGGGATACTTGATAACTGATGTCAGCCTTTCTCTCATTGCTTTCCAAACATCCTGCATCCCCTCAACCAACTGTTGCCTTACCAAATTGAGATCCCCTTCATCCATGAGCACTCCAGAAACATTGATATCTTCTTGGGCTAATACTTTCTTTTCCAGAGCTTCCAAAGGTTTCAACCTTTGTTGTAACATTTCATTCTCCACCCGCAACTCTATATTTCTGCCAGACATCTGATCCAGCTCAAAATTGACTCTGCCTTCCAAGTCCTTAGTCCATTCTTGAAACATTCCCAAGGAGAGCTTAACCTTTGATATCTCTTGTTGATGTAGTTGCAGCTGAACCTGCATCTCTTGTTGATGCTTCTCCTTCTGCTCTACCAATTCCTGCTTCAAAGATTCTACCAACTCCGATTGTTGGTGCAGCATTGCTTTAGATAGACCAGATTCAGCTATATTGTGTAACTGTTCCTCCATATTGTGCTGCTGATACCTTACAAATCCCTGTAATTCCTGCAACATCTTCAGAGCTGTTGGTACATCAGTAATAAGCAAATCAGATTTAGCTGAAGTGCTAGGACCAGTAGCTGGAGAGAAATCTAATGATTTGGCCACCTCATGCAAAGTACTATCTAGATTCCTCTTTTGGGCATGTTAAAAGTTTTTCCTATAACCCTACTAGGAGTTTGTGTCTCAACATCCAAACTCTTGAGTAAATTCCCCATAAGCAGTTTATGCTCATGACTAGCCAATGCCATCTTGGCCTCATTCTCAGTGTATCCTGCTTCAGTAAAATCCTGTATGGTCCTCAGATTTTCATCCATGATTTTACTAATCTCTGCTTTGTCAGATATTCTCCCCTGTTCCGGCCCAGGACTAACCTATTTGATAGGAGTAATGATAGAAATTGTGACCTCCCCTACATCAACTTTCTGAGCAAAAGCAAACAAAGCAGACAGAAATGCTGCTAACCTGCTACTCAACTGGGTCTTTCTTCTATCCGAGGTAAAGATTTTTGCATGAATCCTATTATACACCCAATGTGCCCAACTGACCTTCCCCCCATTTTCAGCAAAATACAGTGGTGCCCAGTTTTCCTTAGACATGTAGTCATATTTAGCTAGAAAACAATCTCTTTCCAAAAACCATTTCAGTTGTTCTCTCCTCCAATACTCGACATTCTTCAACCTAAAGTACTGCCTACCTCCTTCTCTTGGTCCAAATTCTTTTTTCAGATCTTCATTTGAACATTTTGGTACTGCAGTAACAGAGGTAAAGGGAAGCTGAAATACCTGAGCTACCACACCAAGACTAAGATGTACCTTCTCAGAAACGTCACCTTTGGATTTCGTAACAGCTCCATTTGAGTTTTTGCATAAATATTCCCTTTCCACTGGCCCCAAGGTAGAGTAGCAAAATCATATAAACCTGTTTCCTTCAACCACTTCTCATTTCGTTCTGCCTGACAGTCAATTTCCACCCTGAAATCAGTGAAAGGCTCCATTAAACTTTGCAGCATCTTGCTTGATGACATTGGTGCTGATTCTTCCTTAGGCAGCAGTTCGACCTCGCCTTCTGGGTCAAATACATCAACTCTGAGCACTACTCCTTTTCTGCGAGGGCGCAGCTTACCAACCTCTCCTTGCTCATCTTCTGGCGATGGTCTCATGATTGAAACAGGTTTAGGCTTAGGCATAGCGGAAGCAGAAGTAGGAGAAAGCTCAACAAATTGTGGAGTATGCATGCGCGCGCTACTTACGTGAATCGCACAAGCGCTAAGGCCTCTAAAAGTGTGTGAGGAAATGATGTCGTCCCTAACTCTTATGATGGAGTTAAGTGGAAGGGACTTTGCACCCTTTTGGATGCAAATTTTGAAATTTAAACATTGTTTAAGTAATTGGATCAGGTGAACTCCGAACCAGTAGACTCCGAGCCAACAAACTCCGATGTAGTACAATCCGATCCCTGACCTGAATGCAAAGCCTATGCACTCTGATGATAGATCAACAGTGACCTGGTCCATTGTACCTGAAGAGAACTCGACCATTTCACAAAATGCAACCTGTGGTATAGCAGGTTTGAGCCAATCCAAATGGGGTGGCTTGCCCTGAAAATTTTTTAACCTGAATCCATTAACAGGTTTCTCTACCCTTGTGCCAAAAACATCTGCTACAATAAAAGTTCCTTGACCTAGGTCTGTCATAATCTGATATAGCCCATTGTACCTTAAATTGAGCTTCCCAGGATGAGGACCTAACCTGGAGTTGTAAAGCATTACCAAGTCACCTACCGGAAAAACCTTAAACTTGACATTCATGCTGACCCAGGCTTTCCTTCTTCTCTGAATGACTTCTGTTATATAGGATCTGATCAACTTGTCTTCTTCCAGCGCCATTAAATACTTGCTTCTATGCTGAACTGACAGCTTTGGAGTCATCTTCTCAGCAGTAATCCTCAGACTAGGTACCACAAACTCCATTGGTACTACAGCTTCCAAGCCATACACCAATCGGAATGGGGTCATACGTGTTGTCACCTTGAAAGCTGTTCTGAATGACCACAGAGCAGAATCCAGCTTTGCATCCCAATCCCTCTTATTCTCCTGTACAATATTTTTCAGAATCTTTATAAGAGTCTTATTAGTACTCTCCGCCTGTCCATTAGCTTGGGGATGGTAAGCGGTAGATTTCTTGTGCATTATCATGTGGGTTTTTGTTAACTTAGAAATCACTTCATTCAAAAAATGTGTACCTCTATCACTGACCAACTCCACTGGACATCCAAACCTGGTCATGATGTTGTGATACAAGAACTTTGCCACACTCTGAGCTTTGTTATCTTTCAATGCCACAGCTTCCAGCCACTTGGTACAGTAGTCAGTAGCTACTAAAATGTACTTGCATCCCTTACTTGTTGTAGGCTTGACTGGTCCTACAAAATCCATACCCCATTTTTGAAATGGCTCTAATGGCAGTATAGGATGATCTGTCATTCTGTCTCTAGAATCAGGTTGACCAAACTGTTGACACACCACACAACTTTTTGCATAGGAATGAGCATCCTTCAACACAGTTGGCCACCACAAACCAGCTTGGAGTATCTTTTTTCCTGTAATGTCCTCTGAGAAATGTCCTCCTGTTGCTCCATAATGGGCTTCTTGCAACACAGCTGATTGTTCAAAATCTGGTACACACCTTCTAATGACCTGGTCAATCCCTTTTCTGTATAATGCTCCAGCAATCACTAAAAAGGGTCTGCTTGTTAGGGCAAATTTCCTCCTTTGGTCTGTTGTAAACCCTGTTGGCATAACACCATCAGTCAGGAACACCAGCATTTGGTCATACCATGAATCAGAAATGGAACTCTAAACTTCAAATAAATCTGCATCTGGCAACTGATCCGGAATCCCTGTCGGTTGTTCCCCTGTCTCAATCCGACTTAGGTAATCAGCTATTGCATGTTCCTTGCCAGGTGTATGAACAATAAGGAAGTCAAATTCCTGCAACAATAGCATCCACCTTGCCAATCTACCTTTAAGTAAAGGCTTTTTAATAAGATAAAGCAATGCTTGATGATCCACATGGAATATGACCCTATTGCACAAGAGGTAATGTCTGAATTTGTTTAAAGCATAAACCATCCCTAATGCCTCCCTCTCTATCACTGCATAGTTCTTCTCAGCAGCTGTAAGCACCCTACTAGCATAGCACACAGGTCTAAACCACCCTTGGGTCTTCTCCTTCATTAAAACAGCTCCAATGGCTATATCTGAGGCATCAACAAACACATGAAATGGCAATACCCAATCTGGAGGTTGTAATATGGGAGCAACTAAGAGCATTTTCTTGAGAATCTGAAATGATTTTTCCTGTGGTTCAGCCCAAACAAACTCTACATGCTTCTTGGTTAAATGGGTAAGAGGCATACATACATTAGCCAGATATCTGATGTACCTGCTGTGCCACTTAACTTGTCCCACAAACCTGCTCAATTCCTTGATATTTCCAGGTGCTTGTGCTGATTGTATTACCTCAATCTTCTTCACATCTATTGAAATCCCTTCCTGAGAGACCACATGACCCAATAGCACACCACTCCTGACAGCCATCACACTTTTGTAGGGATTAAGGGAAAATCTAAACATCCTACACCTTTCAAAACATAATTTCAGATGCTCAAGGTGTAAATCCCTTTGACCAAAAACTGAAAAGTCATCTACAAACACTCTCATGAAATCCTGCAAATAAGGTTCAAATGTCTTATAAGCTGTAAAATTAAAGGACGGTGGTCCATTCTTAAGACCAAAGTTCATGGCAGTAGATGCAAAGGCTCCCCAATCTGTAATAAAGGTTGTTTTATGTTGGTCCTCCTCTGCAACCGTAATCTGATTATACCCTGAGAAACCATCCAGGAAACTATACATCTCTTTCCCTACTAGTGCATCTAAGATAGCATCACAAAAGGGCATTGTAAAAGGATCTGTAATAGTTGCAGCATTTAACTTCCTGTAATCCACACAAACCCTAATCTTCCCATTCTTCTTTGGTACCACAATGATTGGAGATAACCAAGTAACTTCATGAATAGACTTGATGAACCCAACTGCCAGTAATTTATCAATTTCTTGCTTAACCTGTTGTGCAAAGTTGGGATTCATCCTATATCTCTGCTGGACAATCGGAATGGCATCTTCTCTCAGATTAATGTGATGCTGATGCAGTAATGGATCAATACCTTTTACATCTGCATAATCCCATGCAAAAACATTTTTATATTCCAACAATAACTGCCATAACTCTTGTAGGAATTCCCCATCCACATAAATGCTAACCTTGACCATCCTTGGTTCTTCCTCAGTCCCTAAATTCAATTCTTGCAGTTCATCCTGCTGAACCCTTTTAGATCCTTCAAATCTTTTGTTGTAAAGCTTTTCCACCATATCTCTAGCATCCCTCTCCTCCTTCTGAACTTCCTCTTTGACACTAGTTGATAGACTCTGATCCATCAGCTTTAGTATGTCAGAACCCTGAATTTCCTGTCCCATGACAGGTTCATCAAAAAGCTCCTTTGTTTCCTGATCTTTCTGCAAAATTCCCTCAATATCAACTTCAAAAACAGGTATGACAGTTGGATTAGCCTGCAAAAAGGCTTCCTCCTCATCATCCTCTACTTCCTTAGCAAGACTGATTGATTGAGCAAACAAGGGTCTTTCTTTTCCAGGAATGTGCTTTCTTCCCAACATAGGTATGCTGATTATCTATTTCCCTTTGGTAAGCACCACTTGATTCTCACCCCAATCCTGTTTCACCTTGGCTAACCTAAACCAAGGTCTTCCCAACAACATCTCATAGGAAGCATCACCTTCCTTCATTCAGAGAACAACAAAATTAACTTGAAATTGCATCCCTGCAATCTGAATAGAAGAGTCCCTTAAAATGCCTATTGGCTGAACCCTCCTTTGATCAGCCATTTTAACTTGGAAAGGTGCTGGTTCCAATCTCCCTAAGCCCATTGTGAGATAAACTGACTCAGGTAAGATATTGACACCAGATCCTCCATCCAGCAATACCTCCTCAAATATCCTGTCATGTAAAGTCACCTTGATAACTAGAACCATGAAATCCACATCAGAAGGATGAATGCTATTCACCCTAGGCTCCTCTTTCTACTGCATAGAACTTTCATAGTGCTTTCCCAGTAACTTATGTAGCAACCTCTCTTTAAATGCTGGTACTATAGAAAGCATTTGGTCTAAAGACAAGTGTAAAGGAGAGTTAATTAATACCTCAAACCAATCTGGTTTAGGTACTTCAACCTGCTTTTTCTGTTGTACTAGTGCATCAGAAGATTCTGCATGATCCTCCAAGTGTTGACCTTGCTGCTCCTTCTGAACCTGCTTCTGCACCTGATCTCTAACCCCTTTTTGCTGTTCCAAATCAATAGGACATTTAGCCTTGGATCTTGTCACAACCAGCACATCAATTTCATATTCCGTATTATCTAGATATTGACAATCATTCTCCACATTGTCATACTCTTCAGTCGGAAGAAATGTTGCTGTGTCATTAGGGGTATCCTGATAAATCGGAATGTCGATAATGATCACATTTGGTTGTGCCTGTGGTTGACTTGGAGGTGGTTGTGGAGGACCTGCTTGCTGGTTCTCCTGATTGAATGGAACAACAGGAGCACCTCTCTCCTCACGATGTTTTACCCATAAGGCACAACGAAGGCCAACCCAATGTGTAGGGTCACCACAGTATACACAAGGCATAATTCCTTGGGGCCTTCTTTGGTTATTATCCTGGTTTCTTCCAGGTCCCCTCTGAAATCCCTGTCCAGGAGGTCTTCCGCTGTATGGAGCCACCTGATTTGCCTCTGCTGAAGCAGTACCCCGCCCAGCACCTGTACCTGTTTTACCCCTTTGCTTAGGGTTGTACCAACATTGAGCAGTGGTATGTCCATCTCTTTCAAAAATCTCACAGTACCTTTTTTCTTTAGGTGCTATGACTGAATAGCCAATATTCTTTAATTGCTGAACTAAATCAACTTCACCCCCTGTTTTGTCCTTCTTATTCTTCTTAGGAGATGAACTGTCAGTATCCGATTCTTCAGAAGAAGATGTCTCTGACTCTGAGCTTGTTTCAGATTCCTTGTCTCCTCTCTTACTAGACTTTGTCATTCCAAGCCTCTTCTCAACTCTAGAAGCAGCCTGTACCAAATTATCAAAACCTCCTCCAATGTCAATGCTGGCCATTGCATTTTTAATACCACTCCTCAATCCTTTGAGAAAGTAGCCAGCCAACATTTCATTAGTTGGCCTTTCATTTCCTTGCAATCTCTCAACAAATATTCTAAATCTCTGAGCAAAATCTTCTACCAACATTGTCCCCTGTTTGATGCGTCGTAACTTCCTTAAAATATCTGTAGGAGTTTTCTCCTTCCGGAATCTTTGTAGAAAATCCAAACTAAGTGCAACGTAAGTAGCAAAGTGAACCATACCATATTGGCTGAACTAGCTCATGGCCTTTCCTTCCAAGGTAGCTACAAATTGCTATAATTTTATAGGATCTGGAAACATCACCTGGTATCCACTTGCTGGCCACCGGGTTTCAAATTGTGCTACATGACAATCTGCATCCTCTTTGGGCTTCCCTATGAACTTGGCTGATTTGATATGCGGGTTAGGAGGTGGTTGAGCCATGGGGATGGGATTTGGGAGTCTTACAGGTCTTTTCCTGCTAGAACCTCTCAATGGGTCAAATTGGAGTTGCCTTCTACTTCGTGCAGGTCCTCTTGTCAAAAGTAGTGCCCCCACAAGTTTCCTCACTGCCCTATCCTCTGCTGCTCCAGAACCCTCCTCACTAGAATTTACCAGCCGTTCTTGAGGTTGTGGATCAGTTTCTCGATCTACACTCACATCCTCATAGTGGAATGGATCTATATTGCTTGCTCTGACTTGAGCCCGTGTGTAATATATACGAGAGTGTCTTCTACCTCGCTCGGACATGCATTATCACCAGAATGAGATTCATGAACCGAAGAATAATACCTGATAATTGCATACGTCCTCAACCACGAGAACTGAACTAGCAGGATCGCCAAATGTTTTGTGGTTCATCAACACAAAAAATGCTAGTTCATCACAATTCTCTCAACATCTCATAACTCAGAAATAACACACAGACATACTAACATCACACTGAAGATAAGAGATAGAAGGGATTGATAACTCAGAATTCAGGAACAAGAGTACTTCATTGATCAAGAAGAGCTACAAAATCTCTGAATACAACTACGCTATCACAACTCACAGAACTGACTTATAACCACCATACAAACAGACTGGTAATAACAACCTTAGTCTTGATATATCATTACTGTTAAATATCCGATTAAACAACATCCGACTAACTATGATCCGACTGACTACATCCGATGAAGCACTTCCGACTAACTACTAAATTGACACTCTGATATGCCTGTCAACAGTTTCCTACGACGTTAAAACTCTCTTCTTCTCGGGTGTGTGTGTGTGTGTGCGCGCGCGCCAATAAAAAGAGGAAAATGGTATAACCTTTCTATCACCCAAGTGTGGTAGATTGGTTATGCCATTTCCCTCTTGAATAACAGGTCTTGAGTTCAACTCCTCGTCGACTAGATATTTAAGGTTTCTTGGGATAGTTTCCTACGATGTTAAAACTCTCTTCTTCTTCTTCTTCTCTCTCTCTCTCTCTCTTTGTTTTATATCTTTATCTTTCTCTCTCTCTCTCTCTCTCTCTCTCTCTCTTTTCCTCTCTCAATGTGTGTGTGTATGCATTCTTTGTTTATGCATGTGTGTGTGTGTGTGTGTTTTGTTTATGCATGTGCTCTCTCTCTCTCTCTCTCTCTCTCTCTCTCTCTCTCAAAAACACATTGTGTTTTTGAGAGAGAGAGAGAGAGAGAGAGAGAGAGAGAGAGAGAGGAAGGGAACATGAGAGAGAGGAGAGGGAAGGAGCATACCTGGCTCTCCTTCCTCTCCTCTCCGCGCGCATGTGTGTGTGTGTGTGTGTGTGTGTGGAGAAGAAAGAGAGAGAGAGGGAGAGCGCGGGCTACCTTTGCTTGCTTGAGCCCCGAAAACTCAGATATGAGATCTGAGTTTTCAGACGTTCTCAGTTATTTTTTTACCCCTATCGGCGTCGCTATAGGCGTCGCTATGGGCGTTGCTAGTTTACTTGTAACTTAGCGATGCTCATAGCGACGCCCATAGCGACGCCCATAGCGACCCCTATAGCGACGCGGTGGGTTTTCACTTTTGAGCGTCGCACTGTGAGCGTCGCTAATATGAAGTACCTCTTGTAGTGTGAGTGTGTATGTGGGAGAGTATACGCCCCCAAGGAACCCCCCTTCTTGCTTTGGTCGACCCCCCCATTGTAGCACATGCTTGAAGCTCATTGGACCCCTCCATGCCTAGCCAATCACATGCAAGAGGCCTATCAAGCAAGCATGCCAGCCTTGTGACAAGTGTCCCCCTTTCCCCTTTGAGAGAGAGGACTTGGTAAATGCAAAAACAATTAATCAAATTAACTAATTTATCATTGGACCCCTTGGAAGTCCAATGAATAGGCTTTAAGCACACCATGAGGACAACATGGGTAGGGGCTTGACATGTGTCCTTGTTGCCTCTTGCGGCTTGGTCTTACCTTGTGTGTGTGTGCGCTCTCATTCCCCTAGCTTTAGGACTCGCCCCCTCATGAGTAGGGAGTATGTTGAATTTTGGAACACAAGCACCTCTAGTCAGCAAGCACGACAAAGCACCTCAAGCTTGGGTAGTGTTCCCACAAGAACTTCAAGCTCCTTAGTTGGCAAGCAGGACAAGCACCTCAAGCATCTTAGTCAACAAGCACGACGAGCACCTTAAGCACCTTAGTCACCAAGCACGACAAGCACCTTAGTCAACAAGCACAACAAGCACCTCAAGATTGGGCTGGGTTCCCACCTCAAACTCGGCCCTAGCTTACCTAGGTCAAAGGACTTTCAACACTAACCATTGGAGGTATTTAATGAAGCTAACCCTAAGGTCTTTAAGCTTCATTAGCTAACCTTGATCTTTGAAAGATCATCCCTGATTTGAACCCCTTTACCATTGGCCCCGTGTTGAGATAGACCCGTAAGCACATGTCTATATTCTAACACTTGTTCCAGTCTATTCTCCCACATTAAATGATCATTTTAATATGAGAAAATCATTTGGGTTGGTTAGATATGAGGTAGAAAATCATTTGGGTTGGTTAGATAATCCCTCTCTTGAAATCATAGTCATCCTCGACTATGAGGTAGAAGAGATAAGCCTTAGCCACTGGTCAATGTTTCTTAGCGGGTAGAGGATCCCTTTTTACAAGATGGATGACTAGGCCATTTGGTGTTTGGGAGACATAGCTGTCGCAAGCATATCTGCTCTTTAGTCCATTTCATTCTCCCCAAGGAGAGTGAAAAATTCTACTTGGCGTTTGAGAGGTTTCATCATCTCGAACATGATTCTAAGTATGCATACTACTTAAATTTGTGCACAATAAAAAGAGAACTAGTCTTAAAAGACAAAAACATTGGTCATTTAAAAGAAATTTGTACATTTGCTTACTCTAATGTAGCATTGTAAGCATTGACAAGGTTCATACTATCCTTAAGATGTATTCCTTGCATCCATCTAGCATCTTCAAAAGGATAATTTTTGAACTTAATAAGATACCGTCGGATGATCTTACCATGTCATAGTACCTTGTCTTCATGCCGAAGGATAGCTTTGGGTTGTAGCACCTCTTCTTGGTCTTCAATTTTGGGAGGGTCTTCAATAATTGGTTCACTTGGTGGCTCTCCTTTGTAGAGTTTAAGTAGGCTCATATGAAAAGCAGTGTGTATGAGCCAATGGTTGGGCAACTAGAGTCGATAAGCCATCGCATTGATTCGCTTCAAGATTTGAAAAGGACCATAGTATCTTTTTGCTAGTTTAGCATAATACCTTTGATGGCCTATAGGATTTTTGCTCGTCATTTACCTCAATTGAGCCTTGGGAAACTTAAGTAAGACCCAACCATTTTCTTTGAATGTTAAGGCCCTTCTGTGCTTGTCAAAGCAGCAGCTTTTTTCCTTTGTTGAGAGATGAATATAGCCTCCTTAATCTTTTGAAAAGATTCTTGTAGGTCAAGGCTATGCTCATCGGCAGCAAAGATCTTCCCATGTACTTTAAGTAGCAATATATTTTTAGGTCTTCCTTCTATGATTTCAAAAGGTGCTTTTCCCGTAGAAGTATGTATAGTATTATTGTACGCATACTCTACAAGAGGTAAGTACTTTTCCCATTGTGAGCGTTGATCTACTCCTGTAACATAAGTCTTTAGTAAATCGAGTACTGTAAGATTGGCTATCTCACTTTGGACATCCGTTTGTGGGCGATAGGCTGAAGAGAAATTAAATCTTGTTCTTATATTTTCAAAGAGACCTTTCCAAAAATTACTGGTCCCTCTAGTATCTCTATTTGACACGATGGATGTTGGAAATCCATGGTGTTTGAAAATTTGTGATATGACGAGAGTTGCCATTTGGTGTGCCTTAATAGTCTTTTTGATAGGAATAAAGTATGCTTGCTTGCTAAACCTGTCGACTATTGTCCATATTCTCGTATTTCCATGGATAGACTTGGGTAATCCAAATATAAAATCCATGGATATACTCTCCCATGGTGAATTTGGAATAGACAATGGCTGGAGTAATCCAGGTTGCTTCCCTCTATCATACTTAATCTTTTGGCATACTACACATTTTGAAACATACTCTTGTATGTCCACTTTCATGGTAGGCCAATAGAAATATGTCTCTACTCCTCGGAGGTTGAATGCCTCTATGCCCCACATAAGGAGGAGCATAGGATTCATACATGATTTTCTCACGAAGGGAGTGGGTAACACATAGCCTATTGCCATGGAGAAGACAACCATCATGCAAGGTGAATGGTTCCTCTTTCTTCCCCAAAGCAAGGGCTGACATTATGTCTTTAAAGTCATGGTCAGTAGCATACTCATCTGTTATAGAAGCTAGACCATTGTGAGTAGCTATAGACAACGCATTAACGTTTGGTCATTATGAAAGTGCACCGGCCACTTGATTGTGCTTGCCAGCCATGTGAGCAATATGAAAATAAAATTGCAAAAGAAAATTTACCCACCTCATTTGTTTGTCAAAAAGCTTGGTTTGCATCATGAAGTACTTGAGACTCTGGTGGTCTGTTTGTAGAATAAATGGAGTCCCCAGTAATCAATTTTGACCAATTCGTACGGATGCTTCAACACAGTAGTCAACCTTTATCTCATAGATTTCCATGCCTCCTGCATACCATCCATCATCTGTTGTTTAAGTACCTGCACATCCCCTTCTAACATCAGCACCCCATTGACATCTACCTCTTCTTGACTTAGTAGTTGCTTGTCTAGATCCAGCAATGGCTTTAATTTTTTATCATACATAATGTTTTGAACCTGCAGTTTCTGCATTCTTGCTAGCCAACTTCTCAAATTCATTTTTGACCTTCTCCTCCAATGTTAAGGTCCACTTTTTGAACATTCCCAAATACATTTTTACTATGGCTAGCTCACTTTGATGCTGCCTCGACAGTTGCTGAACTTCTTTATATTTGCTCTTCAATTCTTTCAACTACTTGTGCTACTCCTAATTCTAATTCTTTCAACTACAGTGACATGAATTAGGAGTAGCACCACTTCCTTCTCTTCTTGCAATAATACATGTGCTACTCCTAATTCTATCACTGAATGCATCTAATTCTCAAACTGTATCTGTTGCTTACTCAAAAAATTATGAACCTCTAACATCTTCATAGCCATGCCTGTATCATATCCTTAATGACCATACTCTTCAGAACCCCTTTAGTTGATGTACCCTCAAAATTCAAATGCTTTGCCACATTCAAGACTTTAGTGCTCAACTTTCTCTTTTTTGACAAAGTAAACACTTTACCCAACTTGGCTTGTGTTTGCTCCTTCACCTCTAGCTTAGGAATAGAAATATCCAGCTTTTTCATAGAATGCACCAGTTTTGGATTTTGCACACACTTAAAGGCCTCTCCTTCTGTATACCCTACCTGCACTATAAATTTGAAGGACTCTAGCTTCTCTAAATCATCTCCCAACCCCACTGCTAATAAATTCACTTTTTGAGTTGAAAATTGATCCTTCTTTACCAATATTGCCTTGTCAACAGCTTCAGGTTGTGCCTGCACCTCTTAATGACCTTCTTCATTTGGCACCTTATGAGCAAAAATAAACAAAGCAGCCAAGTATGTAGACAATCTACTACCATTCCGAGCTTTCCTTTTATTTGACAAATAAACTTCAACAGACAACTTGTCATACAACCAATTCACCCAATTCATTGTAACCCCCTTGCTCAGCAATACACAAGGGTCCATAATTCTCCTTGGAAATGTAATCAAACTTGATTTAAAAAAACAAAATCTCTCCAAATACCACCTCAATTGCTCCCTTCTAACATAGTTGACATTGTTCAACATATAATATTTTATGCCACGCTCAATAGGACCAAATTCCTTTTTCAGCAATAGTTCAGAACATTTAGGGATCATAGTAATACCTTCCAATGGTAGCTTGAATACCTGTGCTACCAACTTAGGAGTCCGAGACAGCATGCTAGAAATCATTCCCTTCGTCTTCCTCAGAATTTCTAGCTATGACTTTGCATAGTAGTTGTTCTTCAATTCATCCCATGGAAGAGATACAAATGCCTCCAAGCCGACTCTCTACAACCATAGTGCATTGTCCTCTATTTTGATGTCGATGTTTACTTTGAAATCCATGAATGGGTCCATGAGGGATTGTTGGAGATTTATTGTACTAAGGGGAGTCTCCACAGTAGCATCCTCCTTAGCTGAGCCTTCTTCTTCCTCTAGGCTACTGAGAGCGGATTTTTGGAGATGAGGCTTAACTCAAGGGTCCCACCAGACAACCACTCCGTGAGACCCTACACACACATATTTCTTAGGGGCACCACCCTCTTTTATGGAGAAAGAAGGAAACCAAAACAAACCATATACAACACACACACACACACACACACACACACACACACACACACACACACACACACACACACACACACACACACACACACACACACACCTTCCTTATGTGCTTCAACACAAAATGCCCTTCAACCATTCAACACACTTCTTAAGCAATCCCTTTGAACACTGCACAAACTCACATGCAAAGATTGACCTTCACCATATTAGTGCTCATATACTTCTAAGAAAAGCAAGCACAAAACCTCAACACTCAAAACACCACAATGCACAAATACTTGAAAACTCCTTTCCTTTCCCAAAAGAAGAGACTACTTACACACATAAGGCGGCATGCATAGAGAGCTCTTCTCTATCTATGCAGCCCCAAGACTTACTTACACACAACATAAGGAGAGAAGCCAAGCAAATAGACACCATGGTGCACAAAAGAACTTTCTCAACAAACAAGCAACCCAATGAGCACAAAATATGAGAAGCTGCCAAGATATGCTTACCAATTTTGCATGCGTTTAGAGCAAAAGTGTGACGACGACACCCCAATTGCAACAATTTGTTGATCAAACCATGAGATAGATCATTGAACTTGATATCCTTGCTCTCATATAGAATCTACAATCTTTATTTAGGGATGAGTATGATAAGAGAAATGTTTGCAAGAGAATGGTAGCAATAGCATATTGATGCTCTCTCTATGGTGCCGCTTATGATAGCGAGCTTAGGAAATGGATAGGGAGACAAGAGGAGAGAGAGATTAGGGCTTCCCTAACCTTAGAGGAGCTTATTTGCAGACATGGAGTAGGTGTGTGTATTTTTGTGCTTGCCAAAGGGCCTTTTTATAGCTGTACAAGACCTTGGGTTAGGTTAAACTTGACTAGGGTAGGTAATTAACCATAGTTAGGTTCCCTTTTGACCATTCCTTCAATTATGCAAATAAGGGACTTATTTTTTCATTAAAACTAGCCTTTTAAGTCATGGAGGCTCCATAAGGGTTGATAATGTATGTGGGCCCCACCATGACATCCCTCCAGTGGCTCCTGCAGAGTGTCCCCATCCTGTTTGTTGTGTCTCTGGAAGCATCTTGAGCCGACCCCTCCACATGCAAGTGGTTTTTAACTCTTCATTGGTATTTTAGAATGTTGGATAAGTCAAGAAAACTTTTCACCTTTGTGGTTTACCTGATTGTAACTTTGACCTGCAGTAACAGTGTCCACAGCACCTTGTTTTCACCATAACTTTCAGCCTGTAACTCAGAATTTGGTGCTGTAAAAGGCAAAGTTGACCTTCTCAAAGTGTTTAAGCTGATTTTAGAGTGTTCCTCAAGTATACCCACGAGCTAAGGCGTTCAAGATGCATCCAAAACACCTTTTGAACCAAGTCTCCTTGTAGGGGGCCCTTTAGCATGCATCCAAGGTGTAGCATGCTTTTTTCAAAAGGAAATCCACCTTAAACAAATGAGGTAGGCTCCAATAAAGTTTGATTTATTGGGGATATACATTATATTTAAGATTTGTTGACCAACACATGTAAATGATCCAAGACTTGGGTCACATCGTGGTGGGGAAGGGAAGGCCTACAAGGTTAACCCTACCCGTGAGAGAAGATGGGTAAGATAAGTGCCCATAAATTATTTATTTACAAATTATGGAATGTAGATAGCTATTTAAATTAGTAAAGGTAATTAGTTAAAAGAATATGCAGTAAAAACTAGGAGAGTAGAATTAAGTTTACTATTTACATTTAGCATGAAGAGAGAAATATGATGTAAATGCATAAAGATCTAAGAAGGGTAAGGTGTTTGTATGGAAAAAGGCTATTACGGAAAGAGAGAATGAACAATAGGTTAAAACTTTGATAAAAAATATATACATTTGAGTAGAAATGTAGTGCAAATGCAAGGTTACCATTTAACGCTACTTATATTAGCCCTCCCCCTTCATCTAGGATCATTCATGCTCCTAGATGAAACAAAAGCGTTTTTTATTTTTTCTTTTCTTTCTTTTTTTTTCTTTTTTCCTTATTTTTGTAAAAAAAGGAGGAGTGATATACACTCTTTTACTCCATTAGACGTGCTTTTCATTACCTCAATCCCATAAATCGGAGATGGGAGGGTTGCCTTGGGTATGTTGAGATTCCAAGGCTGGTTCTTCTTTGCACATCAAAGCTTTAAAAATAGGTGGAGCATTTGCCAAGCCGAAGGGAGCCATGCCAATTTGGAGCTTAGACGATGTAGGTAGATGACTTCCTATCAACGGATTGAAACGCTGAAAGTAGGGCTTTAATCTCCATCCATTGACTCTGGTCTTGTGCAGTTTTCCTGATAAATCTGCTAATCTGTAACTACCATTCCTAAACTTTGTTTTTATTATGAAAGGTCCCTCCCATCTTTGCAAAAACTTTTTGTCAAGTCGAGTATCAAGTCGGTTATCATAGCGAAGAACCAACATACCTTCCTTCAATCCTTTCCCCTTGAGCTTCTTGTTGAATTTGTCCCTTTGGCTTGTGGATTGGGCAATGTAATAGTCGATGGACTCTTCTCTATCAAGTTCAAGTCGTTGAAGATCTAAAATTCTTTCCTACAAAGCTTCTTTTGGCCTCTTTGCTCCCCGTGAGAGAATGCGTAGGCTTGCAATCTCCACCTTAATAGGAAGGAGTGCCTCCTGTCCATATACCAAATGAAAAGGAGTGAATTGAGTGGATACCTTGAAAGATGTTCTGTATGCCCATAGAGCTGCGGTCAAATGACGATCCCAGTCGTTTGGTCGATCTGCAACCTGCTTAGAAATGATCTTACATATCATTCCATTCACCTTTTCAACCAACCCATTGCACTGAGGGTAGTAAGGTGTAGAATGCAAATGTTTGACTTTTAACTTTGTCAAAAGATTATCTAGGAGCTCTGCTCTAAACCCTGGACCACGATCTGACAAAATCTCTAACGGTGTGCCGAATCTACTGCATATGTGATCAAAGATAAATTTTGATACCTCCTCGTCTGTAATTCGTGTTGTACTTGCTGCCTTCGCCCATCGTGTCATGTAATCTACTCCCACAATGATGAAGACCTTCCCGGTAGATGTGCGAGGTAAGGGGCCTATTGCATCCACACCCCACTTCTCAAAAGGACCATACGAAATTATTGGAACTCGAGGTTCGTAAGTGAGTCGTCGATTTCCAGCAATCTGACAACCTTTGCATGACTTACACCAATGCTGGACATCACGGTGTAGACTTGGCCAAACAAACCCTGCTTGCAAAATCTTCCTGTTTGTAATATCATGAGAAAAATGACCCCCACAGACATCATCATGGCATGAAAAGAGGATTCTCTCTATTTCTTTAACAGAGGGTACCCTTCTTAGCACCAAATCTTTCCCTTTATGATACAGATCATCTCCTATGAGTTGGTAAGGAGTTGCCTTTTTTACCAACCTATGCCTTTGCACTTTATCCAAGTGTTTAGGGCACTCACCAGTTTGGAGGAAAAATATGATGTCCTTCAATTCCTCTTGGCCTTGGTACTTTGGTTCGTAGAGCTTCACACCTCCCACCATGATCTGAAGTTTCTCATTGGCGAGATAATCTACTTCCTTGTTGAGGGTTCTCACAACATGCTGTACCTGTGTAGCTTCAAAGTTCTTTATCAAAGCCTTCACCTGTCTAAGCCACTCCACTAGAGTAGGGTTCTTGCCCTTCCATATCCCTTGGATTTGCCTAATAACTAGTAAGGAATCACCTCTTAGTATAAGTCTTTCGATGCCAAGTTTTCTGCATTCTTCAAGCCCCAACTTTAAGGTGACATACTCAGCCTCATTATTAGAATGAACATTTTCCAAGGTGATACCTTTCTTAACAAGAACTTCCCTTTGTGGACTTAGAATAAGAACCCCCCCTGCTGCCTGATCGTGTTGTCGTCAGTAAGCTCCATCAAAGCACAGAATGTGTGCATTGTCCATCTCCTCCTCATTGTTTTGTGGTGTAGCTTTGTCTCCTGCCTTTGGTGACTCTTTCCTTTCTCTCACTTTGTATGTGAGAATGTCTGCAAGACCTGCCCTTGTGCTATCTTCCACAAGAAAAGTGTATTCGAACTCTTGAAGTTCTAGAACCCATTTGGCTATCCTAGATGAGAGGCTCATGTGTTGCACAACATATGGTAAATTTTTTTCCATGGAGAGAATGACAAATGGTGCAGGTAAGAGATATGATCGAAACTTTCTTACAGCAAACATAATTGTGAATACCACCTTCTCCATATCGGTGTAGCCCTTTTCTGCAGCGGTCATGACTTTGCTTGCAAAGTATATTGGCCTCATGTAGCATGTTTTTGGGTCTTTTTGCATGAGAACTACACCGATGGCCTCCATTCCCACACTTGGCGTGATGTAATATGTATCCTTTGGATTTGGTGGCATTATTGTTGGAAGAGAGTTGAGAATACCCTTTACTTCAGTAAAGCATAATTCATGTTCCTCTCTCCATTCAAATGTGGGTTTGTTTGCTAGCTTGTGCAAAGGTGCAATAGCTTCCGCTAGAAGGTGAATGAAACGAGACATGTACCTTACTTTGTGGTTGAAAGTCATGAGATCCTTGGTTGTTGTTGGTGGTTGTAGTGACAAGAGAGCATTTACTTTTGATGGATCCACTTGAATTCCTTGCAAAGAAACCACATGACCTAGCAATACCACTTGTGACTCTGCAATGTGACACTTCTCAGGATTAAGCTGTCCCCCAAATTGATGAAGCCTCCTAAGCCCCTCCTCAACTTTTTGGCAATGAAGTCTTTGGCTACTATAGATACAGAAGTCATCCATAAAAACCCTAATTGACTTTCCAAAGAAGGGCTGAAAGACAAGAGTTGTAAACCTTATAAAGGTACTAGGAGCATTTGTGAGCCCAAATGGCATCACTCTATAGGCAAAGCAACCCCAAGGTGTGATGAAAGTGGTTTTTAACTGATCTTCTTCTGCTATTCTGATTTGAAAATACCCTGAATACCCATCACACACTGTGTAACATTCATAGCCGGCTACTTCGTTTAAGATTTTATCTTGGAAAGGAAGAGGAAAATGATCCCTCTTTGTTGCAGCATTGAGCGGTTTGTAGTCAACACAGACCCTCCATTTTCCGTTCTTTTTAGGGGTTACTACAATTGGGGACACCCACTCAGAGTTAGACACAGGGTAAATGAAACCAGCTTTGAGGAGTCGGTTAACCTCTGTCAAAAGTGCCTCTTGTTGTATTTTTCCTAGGCGCCTTAGCTTTTGAGCCACAGGTTTAGTACCTGGTTTTAATTCTATGCCATGCTCTATAAAATCCACACCTCTAATTTGTGGAGTAATCAGTGATAAACAAATTGGGATACCTCTTGAGCATATCGATGTAGGACCGCTTCTCCTCAGGGGTAAGATCTTTTGCAAGCATCCTCGCAAAGTCTTCAAAGTGCTTGTGGTCACCTTTGTCATCCTTTGTTTGCTCCTTTGTTGGGTCAACCTCTATTGATGGAGTTTTTGATGTGTTGAAGATGATTCCCATTACCTCCAAAGATGATTCTTCTTTGCTATTGGATGTAGTGGTTGAACCTTCCTCGTCACTTGAGCCAAAAATCTCTTCACTTTCTTCATCAGCCGTGGTCTCATAGTTGATGTCGAACTGCTTTCCTTCATGCAAATCGTATACTACATGTTGCCCCTTTTTGAGAATCAATTGTCCTCGTCCCCATTTTTGATCTGCATTCACAGCAATGAGCCAAGGCCTCCCTAGGATGATGGGATAGCCCTCCCCCTTGGCTGGCATAACATACATGTCCACACGTGCATCTATATTACATACAGAAACTTTTACATTCTCGATGATCCGTAGGCACTTCACACTTGCATTGTTGGCCAGCCTAGCTTGACAATTAGAGGATTTAGTGATTTCAAGCCCTAGTCTATTCATGGCTCTTTCCGTGACCACACACATTTGTGCTCCACCATCAACATACACATTGGATACCTTCCTACCCCTTACATAAGCATCTACAATAGGTTCCACATCTTGTTGTGGCTTTGAAGTCAATGCCTTTACTGTCACCTTTTCTTTCTTTCTTGGGAGTCTTGTGCTTACAAGTTTGGACCAGTGCTTTCTCACCTTGGGTGATAGATGTAGGAGTTGAGGCCAAGAAATATTGGGCTTTTGAGTTTGCAAATCTTCTAAGATGTTGTAGGGTTCCATATTCTTTCCTAATGGAAAATCGTTGATGCCGATCTCCCTTTGCCTTGACCTCTGCTTCCTGCCTCCTTCCTCCTTCTTTGACTTTTTCTTCCTCTCCTTCCTTGCAGGTTCTGACTCTTCATTCCTTGTGTCTTCATCCTTATTGTGTGCTCTTGTGCGCTTTTCTGCTGGCATAACATCAAAATGTATAGGACTCACCTCTATCTCCTCTTCCAGCTTTATGACGTTTACTCCTCTCTCTTCCTCCACTGGTGGGACAGGAGGGATGTTTGCCACTGGAGGTGGTGGTGGTCGACGAAGAATTTGCGGGGCTTGAGCATGCTCTTGCTGCACCATGAGCGGAGGGGGTCTAGGAGGGTATATGTCCCCTGGAATCCTTCGAGGGTGAGGGCAATTATACATGCCATGACCAACTTCGTTGCAATTCCAACATCTCAACTCTTGTGCTTGACGTCGTTGATTGCGATTCCCTTCTCTTGGTTGTCGTTGTTGGGGTAGGCCCTGCACTAGATTCAAGGTGAGACTTTCTAGTTGTTGAGTTAATCTTTGCAAGATCTCTTTTTGTGATCCTTCCCCTATTTGTGAAGTTTGGGCAAGAGAGCCCCTAACTTGTGCTCCCATGCTTGGTGAAGAATCCCTCTCAATGACTTCATTTAGGTCCCTTGTTCTATGTGCTTGAAAATTTAACTTCTTGAATTTGACCATGGCCACCTCACGTGCTTCCTCAAATGTTGATGGGAATTTTAACTCTACGTTGGTCTTCAAAATTGGATACAAGCCAGCCATGAACCTATCTTTCTTTAGAAAGTTTCATGCACCACCTTGGTTTTGTAAGGTAGCCTCCCATCTATCCCATCGGTTAAGGAAAACGGCCTCATAAGATGGATAGTCTTCAAGGAATACCTGTTTATGTTGAAGTAGACACTTCCAAAGACCCTCTGGAGTATCTCCTTGCCCAAATTTGGCAAGAAAAATTGCACATAGCCTCTCCCAATTGGTTTTGTTTTGAGGTTGCAAGGCCTCGTACCATGCCTTAGCCTCCCCTTTGAGAACGAGTGGAAAAGCACGCAGCTTTACCTCTTCTTGATCTCTCCCAGAGATGAGGTGTGCCATCTCCAAATTATCCAGAAATTCTTGTGCATCCTCACCATTTTTAGAATGAAAGGTAGGAAAAGTGCTTGACATTTTTACAATACAAGGAGGTTTGTGTACCACAAAGTTTTGACTACGATGAGTGATCACATCAAAATGAAAATATATACATCAAGTGTTAGTTCATAATTTATCATAGGCAAAATAAAAGGGTTGATTGAGGCATTAATTTCATTAAGGCGAGTGGGTCCAAAAATTCTCCTAATGGTTGCTTGAAATCTAAATTTTGTAGCAATTATGATGTGCACAGATTGGCGAGCTATGGGTGTAAAAGGAGAAGGAGCTCCAGGTTGGTTCATGTGACAATGTGTTCTCCTTTTTCTTTCTCTTGAAGAAAGTTTCCTTTGAGTGGATCGTTATCTAAGTGCCTCTTGTCCCTGCCTCAAAACAAAATAAAAACATGGACATCAAATGAATCATCATAATTAATGAATGGAAGAATGATGGGATTTGGAGATGCCAAGATTTCACCAAGTCTTCCTGCTCCAAACATAAAAACAATGCGTTGTTGGTAAAAAAAATTGCGATCTACACAAATGTTAATTCTGATGCGTTGTGAAAAATGAAAAGCATATGGTGCAACTCTATTGTTCATGAGGAGAATAGAAGGCAATTAGGAAAGTTCCTCAGTGGGGGCACCACTTTTATGAGAGTGGATTTTTGGAGATGGGGCTTAACTCAAGGCTCCCACCAGACAACCACTCCGTGAGACCCTACACACGCATATTTCTTAGGGGCACCACCCTCTTTTATGGAGAAAGAAGGAAACCAAAACAAACCATATACAACACACACACACACACACACACACACCTTCCTTATGTGCTTCAACACAAAATGCCCTTCAACCATTCAACACACTCCTTAAGCAATGCCTTTGAACACTGCACAAACTCACATGCAAAGATTGACCTTCACCATATTAGTGCTCATATACTTCTAAGAAAACCAAGCACAAAACCTCAACACTCAAAACACCATAATGCACACATACTTGACAACTCCTTTCCTTTCCCAAAAGAAGAGACTACTTACACACATAAGGCGGCATGCATAGAGAGCTCTTCTCCATCTATGCAGCCCCAAGACTTACTTACACACAACATAAGGAGAGAAGCCAAGCAAATAGACACCATGGTGCACAAAAGAAATTTCTCAACAAACAAGCAACCCAATGAGCACAAAATATGAGAAGCTGCCAAGATATGCTTACCAATTTTGCATGCGTTTAGAGCAAAAGTGTGACGACGACACCCCAATTGCAACAATTTGTTGATCAAACCATGAGATAGATCATTGAACTTGATATCCTTGCTCTCATATAGAATCTACAATCCTTATTTAGGGATGTGTATGATAAGAGAAATGTTTGCAAGAGAATGGTAGCAATAGCATATTGATGCTCTCTCTATGGTGCCGCTTATGATAGCGAGCTTAGGAAATGGATAGGGAGACAAGAGGAGAGAGAGATTAGGGCTTCCCTAACCTTAGAGGAGCTTATTTGCAGCAATGGAGTAGGTGTGTGTATTTTTGTGCTTGCCAAAGGGCCTTTTTATAGCTGTACAAGACCTTGGGTTAGGTTAAACTTGACTAGGGTAGGTAATTAACCATAGTTAGGTTCCCTTTTGACCATTCCTTCAATTATGCAAATAAGGGACTTATTTTTTCATTAAAAATAGCCTTTTAAGTCATGGAGGCTCCATAAGGGTTGATAATGTATGTGGGCCCCACCATGACATCCCTCCAGTGGCTCCTGCAGAGTGTCCCCATCCTGTTTGTTGTGTCTCAGGAAGCATCTTGAGCCGACCCCTCCACATGCAAGTGGTTTTTAACTCCCCATTGGTATTTTAGAATGTTGGAGAAGTCAAGAAAACTTTTCACCTTTGTGGTTTACCTGATTGTAACTTTGACCTGCAGTAACAGTGTCCGCAGCACCTTGTTTTCACCATAACTTTCAGCCTGTAACTCAGAATTGGGTGCTGTAAAAGGCAAAGTTGACCTTCTCAGAGTGTTTAAGCTGATTTTGGAGTGTTCTTCAAGTATACCCACGAGCTAAGGCGTTCAAGATGCATCCAAGAAACCTTTTGAACCAAGTCTCCTTGTAGGGGGCCCTTTAGCATGCATCCAAGGTGTAGCATGCTTTTTTCAAAAGGGAATCCACCTTAAACAAATGAGGTAGGCTCCAATAAAGTTTGATTTATTGGGGATATACATTATATTTAAGATTTGTTGACCAACACAAGTAAATGATCCAAGACTTGGGTCACATAGTGGTGGGGAAGGGAAGGCCTACAAGGTTAACCCTACCCGTGAGAGAAGATGGGTAAGATAAGTGCCCATAAATTATTTATTTACAAATTATGGGATGTAGATAGCTATTTAAATTAGTGAAGGTAATTAGTTAAAAGAATATGCAGTAAAAACTAGGAGAGTAGAATTAAGTTTACTATTTACATTTAGCATGAAGAGAGAAATATGATGTAAATGCATAAAGATCTAAGAAGGGTAAGGTGTTTGTATGGAAAAAGGCTATTACGGAAAGAGAGAATGAACACTAGGTTAAAACTTTGATAAAAAATATATACATTTGAGTAGAAATGTAGTGCAAATGCAAGGTTACCATTTAACGCACTCACTACTAATGCCAACACTAAATATTGCTCCCTTGTGATGCAGTCGCCTTGGTGGCTCATCGTTATCAGACTTTGGCTACATGGTGCTACTATGCTTCCCTCTCACCATGGCTAAAGGCAAGTGTACACTGCGAGTGTACTTGAGAAACTCTGGTGACAACATATGTGAAGGTTGAGCGCAACAGAGGTGATGGCTCGTACCTTTGATTAGCGCACCCCAATTCTTGCACACCTCTAATTGTACCCTCTTTGCGATGATTTCACTTAGTGGATAATCAACTTGCAATTCCAAAAATCTTTTCAAATTTTCGTCGTTAAAAATCCGATCCACCAAAATACAACTTGGTTGCATCCGACCTGAAAAAATCCAATTTCAGGTATTCCGATGACCCAAATCCTCAACTTTGAACGCTAGTGACCCTGACCTGCTATTGAGCTCAGCATAAAGTTTGACTGAGCATCCCATATAAATCCAAGTTTTTCCTTTTGTATTACAAAATAAGATCTAACACTGTTGTTCATGATAACCTGTTCAAAACACTGATGGGCACCAAATATTTTACCGCTATTGCCTTCTGCAAACTCCTCTGGTTCAATCAACCCTGCTTAATGTCAGTCTAAATGAGGTGGTTTCCCTTGAAACTTCTTCAGTATGAAACCATTAATAGGTTTCTCAAATCTGGTGCCAAAAATATCAGCTACAATGAATGTTCCCTGACCAAAGTCCTGAACAATCTGATATGGACCTTTATATATCAAAGTAAGCTTGTCTAGATGTGGCCTTAATTTGGAGTTATGAAGCATCATCCAATCTCCAACTTCAGAAACCTTAAATTTGACATTCATGCCCACCAAAGCTTTTCTCATTCTGTGAATAACCTCAGTGATGTAGGTACTGATCAACTTGTCCTCTTCAAGCTGCATCAGATATTTGCTCATGTATTTGACTGATAGCTTAGGGCTCATTTCTTTTGCACTTACTCTGAGGCTTGGTACCACAAATTCCATCGGAACTACAACTTCAAGGCCATACACCAATTTGAATGGAGTCATACATGTTGTTACCTTGAAGGTTGTTCTAAAAGACCACAATGTTGAATCCAACTTCTGATCCCAATCTTTCTGATTATCTTGAACAATCTTATTCAAAATTCTGACCAAAGTCTTGTTTGTGCTCTCAGCCTATCCATTGGCATGAGGATGATAATTTGTTGATTTCTTATGCATGACCACATGAGTTTTTGTCAATTCAGAAATCACCTCAATTGAGAAAATGACTTCCTCTATCACTCACCAACTCCACAAGGAACCAACCCTAGTCACGATATTATGATAAAGAAATATAGCTACACTCTGAGCTTTGTTATCCTTGAGAGCTACATCCTCCACCCATTTGGTACAATAATCTGCAGCAACCAAAATATATTTGCATCCTCAACTTGTAGTGGGCTTTACAGGTCAACAAAGTCCAATCCCCACATTTGAAGAGGTTCAAAGGCAATATAGGATGATCAGACATCCTATCTCTAGAATCAGGCCAACAAAGTTTTTGACAAATTACATAGCTTTTGGCATGCTCATGGGCTTCCTTCAACACAGTTTGTCACCATAATCCAACTTGCAACACATTTTTACCAATTATATCAACTAAAAAATGTCCACTTGCTACTCTTGAATGAGCTTCCTGCATACAACTTTCTGTTCAAAGTCAAGCACACATCTTTTAATCGCTTGATCAATCCCTTTTCTATATAAAGCTCCTGATATCAGCAAAAAGGGTCTACTTTTAAGAGAAAAATTTCTTCTTTGATCACCTATATAACCTAATGGCATTGTGACCTCTGCCAAAAATATTAACATCCGAGCATACAATGATTCAGGTGTATTGCATTTTGAACTTCAAATAAGTTAGCATCAAGTAGATCATGTGTAACACTTGTTGGTTCTTCTCCAATTTCAATTTTGCTTAATTAATCTGCTAGCATGCTCTTTGCCAAGAATATGGACAATCACAAAGTCAAATTCTTGTAACAACATCCATCTGGCTAGTCTCGTTGTTGGCAAGGCTTCTTAATCAAGTACAACAACACTTGATGATATTCATGAAAGACAACTCTGTTGCTCAACAAGCAATTCCTGAATTTGATTAAAGCATACACCATGCTAAGATATCCTCTTTATGTAATAGGATAAGTTCTTTCAGCTGATGTTAGCCCTCTATTGGCATAGTGCACAGGTTTGAACCATCCTCTAACTCTTTCCAGCATAAGAACAACACCTATAGCCATATCTGATGCATCAACAAAGACATGAAAAGGTAATGTCCAATCTGGAGGTTGTAATATTGGTGCAACCGATTTCTTCAACATCTGAAGTTCAATCGAAACAAAGGGCACATTCTTCTTCGTCAAATGAACACAAACTCTGATATTTCCATTTTTCTTGGATGCAACAATGATGGGTGATAACCAGGTAACTTCATGAATTGGTTTTATAAACCCAAAGACCAACAACTTGTCAATCTCCTGCTTGCCTACTGTGCAAAATTTGGATTCATTCTGTACCTTTGCTGCACAATCGGAATTGCATCCTCTTTGAGAATATTATGATGCTCATGCAAAGTAGGATTTATTCCCTTAACCTCAGAATACTCCCATGCAAAAACGTATTTATATTCCATCAATAACTTAAACACATGCTACAAGAATTCACCATCCACATGAATATTGACCCTCACTATCTTTGGTTCTTCTTTAGTGCCCAAATTGACGTCCTTTAACTCATCTTGCTTAACTCAATTTGATCCCCCAAATCTTTTGTTATATATATTCTCAACCAAATCTCTTGCTTCCTTTTCCTCCTGCTGTAAAATTTTCCTTTCAGCTCCGGAATTGCCTTGTGTCAGAAAAGTTACATAGAGACATTGCTATGTAAGTTTGGACTTCAGGATTGCAAACCTATTGCCACTCCCATGGAAACAGGTTTGAAGTTAGGTCTACATGATGTTGGTGATCCTGCTGATGTCACTCTTTACCAAACTGTTGTTGGTTGTCTCATTTATGTATGCAACACAAGGCCGCATATTCAGTTTGCAATCTCACAAGTTAGCAGATTTATGCATAGCCCAGGGTCTAAGCATTGGTAGGCTGTCAAGAGGATTTTGTGCTACCTCAATGGCACTTTACGTCTTGGCTTGTTTTATTCCAAGGGGGGATCATTGCCACCAAACTTATATGCTTTTTCAGACTCAAATTGGGCACACGAGTGTCCACAAGTGGTTTTTGTTTCATGCTTGGCAGTCCATGTATATCATGGTTGAGCAAGAAGCAACCTACTGTGGCCACTTCGATTATGAGGCTGAGTACAAGGCAATATTCATAGCTACGGTTGAGTGTGTATGGATCAGACGCCTTATGGATGATTTGGGTGTTGGACAGAACATTGCCAACACTATCTACTCTGACAGGGCAGTTGCGAGGAACCCAGTTTTTCATGCTCGCACAAAGCACATTGAGGTGCATTATCACTATGTCAGGGAGAGGCTCTCATCAAGATAGATCAGCTTGGCTTATGTGCCAACACAAGACAACCTTGCAGATCTTTTCACAAAGGCATTGTCTCATGAGAAGCTCAAAGATTTCCACAAAGCTTTGGGCTTACTCCCCTTTGTGGATTGATCATGTCCTTAAGGCATGGCACTTCCCTTTACTGATGTGCCAGCTCTCGTTCACCGCATCCCTCCAGGGAGGATTTTGTTACCATATACATGTGGTAGTGATGTGTGTGAACACACTAAGACCGTCGGGGCATTTTTTCCCTCTTTAGGAGGGTTTTTCCCCCGTGCATTGTATATACGCCCATCACTCTAGGGCTACCTATCTTTCCATTGCACACTAAGTAAAACACCCTCTATTGTGTGCCTTGAGCTTCCTTCGTCTTCTCCAAGCTGTGTGTGTTTTCTTGCAACCCTAATTCCAACAACTCTTGATTTTCTTCATACACCTCCTCTCGTGCTTGATGCTCAGTTATATCAATAACTATCACATTTGCTTGAGCCTGTGGCTGATTCTTTTCTTGTTTCTATGGATTATCTTGTTGGTTATCTTGATTGTATGGCACTACTAGGATTCCTCTTTTGTCTTTGTGCTTTACCCACAAAGCACAATTCAGACCAACCTAGTGATTTGGTCCACCACAATAAAAACATGGAATTCCTCTTGGTGGTCTTCTTTGATTATTGTCTTGATTTCTCCAAGGTGTTATTGGAGGTCAAAGGGGTCTCTGAAATGGTGGCCTCCCTCTGATTGGAGCTACCTGATTGGTTTCAACATCATTTCTTTCTCTACCTGCATTAGGAGTTGGTTTACTCTTGCTGTTAGGATTATACCAGCATTGTGATGTATTATGTCCTTCTCTTTCACAAATATGGAAATAGTTCTTCTCCTTAGGAGCTACCACAAAATATCCAATCTTTTTCAATTGAGTGACTAGATCCTCTTTTTTTTCCTTCTTATCCTTCTTCTTCTTATCACCATACTTCTCCTTCTTCTTTGTTTTGTTGCTCTTAGCTTCACTATCTGATGATCCATGTGAATCACTTTCTTTCTCTGAATCAGACTCAGCTTCTAACTCCTCTTCAAAATCAGAGCTACCCATGATTTTGCTTCTGGTTTTGGTCATACCAAGCCTTTTCTCAACTCTAGTTTGCAGTTGTAACCGAGTTATCAAAACCACCTGCCGTATCAATGTTGGCTACTTCATTCTTCAATCCCTTTCTCAAAACTTTCAAGAAATATCCTGCTAACATTTCATATATAGGTCTTTCATTGCTATGTACGTTGTCCACAAAAATTTTGAATTTTTTTAGCATAATCTTTCACCAACATACTGCCCTTGTCTGTTGTCCTTGATTTTCTTCAAGACATCAGTTGGAGTCTTCTCCTTTCTGAACCTTTGCAAGAATGCTACTCTGAGTGCACCATAAGTTGCAAAATGTGCAATGCATATTGGCTAAACCAACTCATGGCTTTGCCTTCCAGTGTTGCTGCAAATTGCTGCAATTTTATATCATCACCATATATAGCCTGATGTCCACTAGCTTACCACTTGGTCTCAAATTGAGCCACATGAATAATATGCATCTTCACTTGACTTGCCTCTGAATTTAGTTGCTTTAACCTTAGGGTTAGGAGGTGGTTGATCCATTGGGATAGGCTGAGGTAATCTCCTAGGTCTTTGCCTGGTAGATACTTGTAGTGGGTCAAAGAGGAGACTTCTTCTACTTCTTGCAAATCTTGATGTCAAGAGTAGAGCTCCTATCAATTGCCTCACCTGACTTCCTTCTGGTGCTCCTGAACTCTCCCCTACCTAATTCCCTGGTTGCACTTCAGAGACATCTTCTTCTTCTCCTTATTTATGTTTTGTTCATACTGAAAGGGATCAATGTTCCCTACTTGGGCCTGAGCCCTAGTGCAATAGACTCTAGATACCCTTCTTGGTCTCTTTGACATACATCATTACTCAATAAAACACAGACATCAACCTCGAATGCTGATACAGAAGGTAATCAGACATAGTAGACAAGCAATTATAGCGGGATCACCAAATGTGTTGGGGTTCAAACAACACATGAACTCTCAAACATAGAATTGACAATTATCCCATGATCATACTCAACAGAATATCAAATAGACAACTTCAGAGATTGCAGTGGAGAACACCATAGCTTAGCTTCCCATTCTCGAAACTTGTGCAAAATATAACTACAAGATGATAGTTATAACTATTCAACAAAATTTTCTTGGCATAACATATCCGAGTCAGCAACAATCCGATTAACAAACACTCCAACCTAACAGAATTCTAGCTAAGCAATATTTTGACTGAGAATTATTTCAGACTAAGAAGAATCCCTTTCAACACTGAGTATTGTGGGTTTTCTTGTAATTGAACTTCCACATCTATTGTCAGGTTCTCTTTGATTTCATCTAAAGTGCATTGAGATACATCGACATTGAACTCTTCTTCGTCTTCATTTTGACAATCATACACCTAGCTAGGCATTTCTTCCTTGTAGCCAGTACTTTCAATGTGATGCAATATCTTTTTGTTGCAAACCATGTGAACTAATTTTTTTGCTCTGTCTGCTAATAATCTGTTTTGAATAGAGCTATGAACATACTTGTACATACTCCAGTTTCTCTCCGAGCTTGAGTTTGTTGCACATTGCACCAGTACTTTCATTGCAAGAGGGTGTACGGTCGAGTAATGCTCTCCACCATTCATCATCCACCACTTCCATGCAGGTTGCTCTTTTGCCATCGGCTATAAAAAATCATTTGCAAAAGGTCCTTCTTTCAATTTAAATGCACTCATTTTTTTGATACAATCAATTTAATTATGAACATTGGAGTAGGACGTATTGACTACGTGATAGAAATTTTTTCCTCTTTAGGAGGTCTTTCCCCCCGTGCATTTTATATACGCCCATTCATTCTAGGGCTATCTATCTTTCCATAGCACACTAAGTAATACACTCTTTGTTGTGTGCCTTAAGCTTCCTTTGTCTTCTCCAAGCTGTGTGTGTTGATGCTAGTGATCGTGTTGATGTCACTCTTAAATTGTTGTTGGGTGCCTCATTTATGTATGCAACACTAGGCCAGATATTCAATTTGGACTCTCACAGGTCAGCATATTTAGGCATAGTCCAAGGTCTAAGCATTGGCAGGGTGTCAAGAGGATTTTCCGCTACCTCAATGAAACTTTACATCTTGGCTTGTTTTATCCCAAGGGGGGATCATTGCCGCCAAACTTACATGCTTTTTCAGACTCAGATTAGACTGGTTGTTTTGACATGCGAGTGTCCAAGAGTGGGTTTTGTTTCATGCTTCGCAATTCATGTATATCATGGTTGAGCAAGCAACAACCTACTGTGGCCACTTCTAGTTGTGAGGCTAAGTATAGGGCAGTCTTCATAGCTATGGTTGAGTGTGTATGGCTCACACGCCTTATGGCTGATTTGGGTGTTGGACAGGACACTGCCAACACTATCTACACTAACAAATAGAGCGCATTGGTAGTTGCGAGGAACTCAAATTTTCATGCTCGCACAAAGCACATTGAGGTGCATTACCACTATGTCAGGGAGAGCCTCTGAGTAGGAGAGATCATCTTGGCTTCTGTGACAACAGAGGACAACCTTGCAGATCTTTTCACAAAGACATTGTCTTATGATGAGAAGTTTGAAGCTTTCCGCAAAGCTTTGGGCTTACTCCCCTTTGTGGATTGATCATGTCCTCAGGGCATGGCACTTCCCTTTACTCATGTGCCAGCTCTTGTTCACCGCATCACTCCAGGGGGGATTTGTTACCATATATATATGTGGTAGTGATATGTGTGAACACACTTAGGACCGTCGGGGCATTTTTCCCTCTTTAGGAGGTTTTTTCCCCCGTGCATTGTATATACTCCCATTCATTCTAGGGCTATCTATCTTTCTATAGCACACTAAGTAATACACTCTCTGTTGTGTGCCTTGAGCTTCCTTTGTGTGTGTTTTCCTACAACCCTGGTTCTAGTAGAAATCACTGACCACCTTTGTATTGAACATCAAATCTAAATTCTAATACTCTGGATTGAGAATATAAGCCACACTATGGAGTGGACTATGAGCACTCTTTCACTTTGCATGAAAGTACTTAGCCAAAATTCTTCATTGTTTTGCAGAGAATGGTAGTTGCCACTCATTCTCTACTACAGATTCTTTTAACTCCTCAGGATTTTCCAGACTTTGTTGGACTGACCACAAGGTCATCCACACTTTGTCCATACCTGGCGCCTTCTGATCAAGGTTGCAAATTGCAAACATAATGGGAATCATTACATGGTATGTATCTATTACACTCCTCCACAAGCAGGCTTGTTTATGGACCCACGTAGATATGTAATTTTTTCTTTCACTTTTTTGGTCTACTCAAGCTGCCATTCGTCAAAGGCCGTGTAGTTCAAAGTGTCAACAATCACAGTGAAATTATTATGTAGGAGTGATTCCAATGTATAAAAGTACATGAAAAATTGAGTTTCAGCAGATAATTTTAACATAACTAACATGCACATCCTGTACAAATCGAGCACTCTTTGTTGTTTCAAGATGAGCTTCACAACTTCTCGCGCCATGTCAATTATTTTGGCAAACCATGTGGTTTCTTCACTAGTATATCAATCATTTAGCACCAAATTTAAACTGTCGTATTGCAATCATTGCCAAAAATGTGCGGAAAGAACTTTTTTAAAAATAATTTTCTAGCATTTGTACAGTTCTTTGCATTGTCCATGACTACTTGAATGATATGTTCAGCACCAATTTCTTACATTAATCAAGACCTTAAGAATGTATTTTTCACTTTTAATTGCACCAGAACTGTGAAACGCCTTTATGAACGTTTCTCCCCTTGGACAAACCTGCATCACATTGATGAGTGGTCTTCTTCGAAAATTAGACCAACCATCACTCATGATTGTACATCCTGAAAGCGATATATTCCCAAGTATTAATTTGGAAACATGCTCTTTGACTTCGATGTAACATTTGTCCAAGAGATCATTTCGTATCGTGTGATACGAAGGGGCTGAAAATCTTGGGCCAAACTCACCAATTTTCTTCGATGCATGTTTCCAATGATTGCTGTCTACCATAACTAGAGTACTCCTAATGAAAAAAATTGCTTTGGTGAGTACAGTTTGTGCTTTTTCTAGCAACTGCATTCGCAAGCTTTGATGCAATGATTTTTTACGCATTTTCCCAAGTCCACTTTCATTGTGGCGCTTAAAAGGAACACTGCTTGGAATTTTCTCTCCTTATGTAGGATGTTCTACAGAGTTGGTTGGTGTCACCACATGATTAGGAGAGTTTATATTTAACTTTGTTTGCCCTTGACATGCATCCATAACAAATTTATTTACCCAATGTCTCTTGCCACCCTTTTTGACGAGCTCTTTTCTCAATGCTTTGCAGTTGCAAGCACATGAGGATGATCACTTTTCTTACAATTCTTTGTAAGGCTACCCAAAAAATGGTCCATAATATGTGGTGCACCGCCTGATTTTGTGATGAAGCAAAATTTACATTGCCACTCCATATATCGACCAGATATGTTGTGAGCAGATCTTACTTTTTGCCAATGGCTTTTTTATTCTTTGCCTTCTCCGTACGACTTGTGCCGACTATTTCTCTATTTCTTTCAATTTAATGTTGAAGGCTGAGCTCTAGATGTTCAGTTATAAAAACATTTTTCTACTTTTCACTATATATTTGAAAAACTTCATTAAGAAAGCAATCAAATTTACACAGTGTGCAATTTGCAATGCACTCTTGTCAATCCACATATCGACCACATTTGTTGTGAGAAAATATACACATTGCAATGAACTCTCTACCTAGCATTATACATACAACAATGCTATGAATTTGTCAATGCAATTATAAATATGAGGATCAGCTAAACAGTCTCTTCAATTTGTAGACAATAAGAGACATCTATTTTCATATGCTACAAAGAATATTCAGCTTCTACATTGAAACGATGATAATTACTTGCAAAACACAAACGAAAGCAATAATATCTATGATTGGCCATCTTATGCACTAACAATATTTCATAATACACAATGCACTCCCTATGTAAACCAATGTATAAAGCAAGAAAATGAAATCTTCAATATAATTACACAATTGAGGACTACTAGTACCCAAACAAGGATTGTAGCCCCTTTATGCATCCAATTCAATATATAAAAGCTAATTTCACCCAATTAAGGATTATAGCTCTCATATTGTGCAGTGACAATGTATATCAGTTTAAACCTATGATGGTGTAAAATGCAAGACTTCAAGGATCTTTATATACCTACTACACTAGTACAGGGCATCCGACCCTCGACTATCAGCTCGTTATCTAAATATGCTAATCTTCTAAAACCAACTTGGGCCCTTTTATGAACCAATGGCTAATGAGCACAACTCTCCAAAGATTCAATTGTTCTGGCTTCGTACCTTTGTTTTTGGTGAAGGATTTAAATATTTTGTAGAAATGGTTACCGTATTAAGAATCACGCTCGGCCAAAAAAAAGGACATGTGACTTTGTAACCTTAGGTCAATTCACAAGGAGATAATTGTACTCGGTGCTCAGGTACACTCCCCAAGGATTTGCCAAGTCAAAATGCCAAAGTTAGTATAGGTTTTACTATATACAATTTAGCCCGTCAAGCTTTTTTATTTTCCTGAAGGGCCAAAGAAAGACCCGAGGGCTTACCGGCTCTATTAACGTGATCACATCTTTTTCATGTTACTCAAGTTATTGATGTAATGATTAATCACACAATCGTGATCACGTCAGGGAAATCCATAATGCGAGCCAAATCAGTGGAGTCCGTTTTACTTCACGCTTTTCTACTGGTCCATGGTGTACTCCTCCAATGAAGAAGACAACGTCTACTGCTCCTTGTGCGATCAATACTTTGTATCATAATAGCAAGATGTGAAGGCACACCTCTCGTAGTTTTTGTGCCACCATTATTGCATTGAGTGTGACTGCAATTTTGCTAATGATAATGTCTTGCACCAACACCTTACTTCCAAATGACATCAAGCTTCCCTCATCTCTTGGCCCCGCTGCTACAGGTGCAGATTCGTGTCTGCATCTACTCTCACCAAGAAAGTATGTCAATCCTCCTTTCATTCATGTTCCATTGTGTGTGTTTGCAGCGCGCGCACACACACACACACACACACACATAGAGAGAGAGAGAGAGAGAGAGAGAGAGAGAGAGAGAGAGAGAGAGAGAGAGAGAGAGAGAGAGAGAGAGAGAGAGAGAGAGAGAGAGAGAGAGAGAGTAATTAAGGGAATCTCTATCTCTCTCTTTCTACATATGCTCATGATAAAAGAGTGGTGAAGGAAGCTCTAGATGCTAGAGGAGGGCATATCCTAGGTGCAATCACTTTTGCTTAATGCACTCCCTGCAGGCCAAATTCACTTTGATAACATGAGGAAAAAGTATGCCATTGCACCAAATCTAAATGAGTGAACTTGCATGGTTGAATTTTTTGTTCTCTCTCTCTCTCTCTAGTGCAGCAGTTTTTTGACTTAGTAGACAACAGTTCACTCTTTTGATTAGAACTTCTCATTCGAACTCCGATTTGGGTGATCTATAGCCTCAATCAAATGTCACAATTCCCTCTATGCATTGATGTAAAGACAAAAAATTTCAGAGTTATGCAAGGTGTTTTTTTAGCAGCATTTCTGAAGTGAACAGGTTCAAGAAAGTTGACTTTTATCTCTTATTTTACATATAATGTCTTCTGGCACCCGCAAGGGTTCTTCTTCTTCAACAAGGTCCACAACCATTGTGTAAAATGATCCAAAATCTCCTAAGTGTGGATATAGCAACACAACCACTCAACCAACGACATCAGAAACCATAATCATGGCATACTTGGTATCGTTGCAAGAGACAGTAAACAAACAAGGTGAAGACTTACAGGCGCTTGCAATGGAGAATTGCACGCTAAGGGTACTCATGGTGGAGAATGAGAATCTCAAGAGGACACTTGAGATGCAAACAACACGTTGGATGCAACTTGAAGAGGAAGTCAAGGAATGTAAATGCTCTCTTGCGGACTTAAATGCTTCGAAAGAGCGCATGAGCAAAGTAGAGCATGACCATGTATTGAAAGAGGAGAAATTTGACACCATCAGCCGGGATGTATGCGACATGAAAAATGTATGCACAAACAAGTCTTAAGATGATGTATGTGATAAAAATGTGGTTTCTAATTCCTCACCCATGCAAGCTATGGCTCAAACAAAGAATGTTGAGAATGTGGATGTAGAGGAGTTGAAGGAACGGGAGCAATGTTCCAAGAACATTGTTATTCATGGAATTCCCAAAGAGAAGTTAGAGACTCCTCCTTCTTTTTCCATTGTTATCGAAGATTTCTTCAAACCCACTTTGGCATGTCCGGAGTTATGGTCTATGGAGCACATAGAGTGGGTAAGTAAGGAGTTCATTGCTCCGGAGAATGGAAAATTGTATGCACCGTGCAAGATGAGACCAAACAAAAGTTTATCCTTGATGATAGTTGGATCTATTTGAGGGATACAAAATGTTTTTTATGTGAATATCGCACTATTAAGAAACAAAATATGCATTGCAAGGCATACGAGGAAAATAATAAGAAAAACAAGGAGATATCTCATGAAGAAAATGTGCCCAAGGAGGAGGAAAGTCCCTGGAGCAAATAGAGATGCACGACCTATGAGGCCGAGTTACAATTGAAAATATGCTTTTGTAATTGCAATGGATACCCATGGAATGCGGGGGTTGTCATTGATGAACTAACAAGCAAAGCCGATGTTGTACTTCTTGTTGAAACTTGGGAGCATGATACACAAAGGATTAACGGCTTGGGGGATTACAATGTACATTAATTGATGTGGTCAAAGAATCTCAAGCAACGAAGGCGTCAAGGAGGGGTATCATGTATGGTTAAGAAAGGATTGGAAGATTTTGTATCAATTGTGAAAGATGACAAGTACAAACATTATGTATGGTTGAAATTTATGACACCAAAAAGAGCAGCCATTTTTGTAGCCGATTGCTACATTCCTCATCATGATTCCCCCTTTTATGATTGGATGGATAGAGATCATGCATTTTTTTAATTAGAAGAGTAGATTTCTTATTTCAAAGGTGAAGGTGATGTTATTGTATTTGGGGATATGAATGCTCGCACTAAAACATTGCAACATGATACTCAACAATTTGATATGCCATACATTTCAAGGGAGTTGGAAATGTTTCACTTATATAATCGTACTTCAATGGATGAGAAAGAGCCGGATCACTATGGAAAGTTACTTTTACACATGTGTAATACCACGGGTATGCTCATTTCCAATGGTGTATCTTTGTGGAGTGGAACCAATGGATTTACATGTAGAAAACATAATGGGGATAGTGTGATTGACTATATGCTACTCTCCGAAGTCATCATGTATCGCCTAAAGAGTTTTATGTTTGGCAAATGGACCCCGGAATAAGACTATCGGACCTTATGTATTGACCTTGAATGTGGAGAAGCAACTAAGCATGATAATTTCAGCCAAAGGGAAGAGAAGTTATCACTATCTATGGATTTCAAACGGGCACCAATGTACATTGAAATGGTTGAGCAAAAGTTATGGATGATAAAACTTCAATATGACGCACCATTGGAAACTAAATGGGAAGCTTTCAAGAAATTTATTTGTTCTTGTGCCGAAGAATGCTTAGGCATAAAGCATGTCCATGGTATCAACAAAGATAGATCACACAAAAGGTGGTTTCATAAAGAATGTCAAGATGCTCAAAAGTCTTTGATAAAGCTTGATGCAACTATGGACAAAGACAACTATCAAAGTCATTTGCATACATACAAGGCATTGATTCAAAAGAAGAGAAGAAGATGGGAAGTAAAGCAATAACTTTTTCAAGTCCAAGAAAAGGCATGTGCATGTGGAAGATTTTGGAGAAACTTGAGGGGCAAGCAGACTGAGAATTTTGGTAACTTGAGTCTTGTGGATATGTACACACATTGTAGGAAATTATATGAGCAACCAAATGCTGAAAAAATACCATTTTATGGTTCATTCCCATGTATGTCCTATTTTTTTATTATTGAGGATATATGCGGTGGTCTTGAAAAGCTGGCTACTCTCAAAGCAAGAGATCTTCAAGGTATCAACCCGGAAATGATCAAATGGACGACAGATTTTACCCACGAGTGGATGTGTGATATTGAGGTAGTCCGGGGCGGGCAACAAGAGAGGCGACCTCTAAACACCCCTCAAGGCTCTCGTGCTGCTCAATTGGGGTTGGGGCAACCACAAGCACAACAAAACAACAAACCCACAGCCAAACCCAAACAAGATAGGGGCACCACCTAATTATGGTATGTGAACTAGGACGCAAAAGATTTTTTCACAACCAAGAAGATACACCACAAAACACACACACAAGCGATCTCACACCAAGACACACACAAAATGGACTAGAGAGAGCTAGACCAAAGGGAAGAGAGAGAGGAATGGATCTTGCGTAATACCTTATTTGTGACTTGCAAATGGAAATGGCCCGTTATGATGCTATCGTAGAGATTGTACAAAACTAACTCAATGCTAAACATTGCCAATACACACACATTGTCTTAAGGTGTGGGAGACCTCTCACCACAATATCCTCTTACAATGGACACAAAATTGGCAATGAAAACACACTAAAACACTTTCTAAACCAAGATTTACTACACTTTTTGGAAGTGAGGGTGGAGTCTTCTTTGCTCTTTTGAGGGAGTCCTTGACATAGTAATGGCTATAGATCGTCATTTGATTGTACTCATGCTCTCCTAGCTTGTACTTCTCACAAACTTGCTCCTAAGATAAATTTTCCCTTGTCAAATCAAAGAAGAATGATATTATTGCTTCTTTGAACACTCGATCTGTTTTTAGCTTCCAAGTCATCTCATCCATGTCCATTCTATGAGGGGTATTCTTGCCCTTCTTTAGCAAGATGGCTTTGTCCAGGATTGCATTTTGTAGTTCAAGAACTTCTCTACTCTCGAGGCCTAAAATGCACCTGAACAATGTAGGTGCTAGTGTTGCTGTGCCAGGTGCTTGTCGAATCTGACCACCCTTCATAGTTAGAAATTTAGGATTTTTGTTGGAACCTTCGTCAATTGTTTCTCCCTTTGTATTTGGTAGCAAGCCTCGAGCATATTGTCTCATGATCTTGACCCAATTCTTCCATATCTACTCATCACATAGAAGCAAATGCAAGTCGACCTTGACAAATCCCTTTTGAAGTGTGTGCTTTGTTGTCTCAACAAAGGTCTGCAAAATTGAAAATTCCAACATCAATATTGACAAGGCTCTAACTTGTGGGGATTGAGACGCATACTTAATAAGTTCAATTCTAGCTAGATTGAATTGTTTCTTTATATGCTCACATACATCTATGCAAAGTCCAAAATACATGGGTATATGTAAGTGGGGCTCAAACTTAAGTTCGAGCCTTGCTTAATGTTTGTGCTATAGCCTCATATGCAAGTGACACTAAATATTAAGTTAAAACCTCACTTTAAGTTCTAAATGAGCACATGGAGATCTTGCTTGAGCCTATGATAGACTTTAGTTTACAAATAGATATTAATTAAAAGAGACTCACATCCATATTTTCAAAGAATCAAACAAGTATCTTCCGAGCATCAAAGTCCTTCTTGGTTTGGTTGACACCAGGTGGTGGCTTAGAAGGACAACCATTTGCATGCCATTGTGCTCGTGCTTGCATAAGTTGGTCAAGAAATGGCTCCTTTTGCATTGACATTGCAACAGATAGATTCGCATCTTTGGAGATTTCACGAGAGATCTTTGGTGGGCAATTGAGAATAATCTTTGATCGTCTATATTTGAACTGTTGACGCAATTGAGGGGTAACCTTTGCAACTTTTGCACCTTGCAAATGTTTTGCACCACTAATGGAGTGTTGCCCAGAGATGATCCAATAATCAACATTGCGAACATCCTCTTTGGCAAGTTTGTCAAGAGGAATTTTTTGGAAGGATCACAAGGCATATAAATTGCTAGTATCTCCTCTTGCTTTGGTTCTTGAATGAAGTCTAAAGTCAAAATCCTGACCCAATCTAGATTTAATCTTTTGTACACGTAGTTTGATGGAGCAGGAAAACACCTTGTCACATCAATGCTAAAGACTTCATTAATCCCAAAAGGATAAAATCCCTTCTTTATTTCTAAGGAGGTCAGTGCCTTGTTATCTTCGGATAGAGTTTCCATGTCCATCAACTCCTCTTCAAAAACCTCTTTTTCTTATGCACTCTTTTTCATCTTCCTCTTTACTAGTTTTTATCAATCTTCCTCAAGAGTAGAATCATCCTTTGCCTTTCTTTTTCTTATGAGTCCTTGTGCATATTGCTCTTGTGAACCTTCTTGCTCCTCTAAATTAATGGTGGCAATGATCTTCTCTGTATGTGTTGAAGCGCTTGCACGGGCACCTCTTGATGCTGCAAGTGCACTCCTAACTATGGCTTTCCCTGTCTTCTCCACACCTTTCTTAGATAGTGCCCCTATTGGTTTCTTTGTAGGTACAATCTTCTTTGGTAAGCTCAAGACTTGCTTTGCATGTTTCACAGCCTTCACTAGGTCTTCCACACAACCCACACCTGAGTCTTCTTGATTAGTGAAGCTGGAGATCTTCAATCCGAATTTTACAATAGAATTTTATTTTCCTAGTTTGCTACCATTCATGTCTGCTACATGAAAAGTGCCCAATGATAAGCAAAACTTGTTTGCCTTTGTGCTCTCTCCAGTAGGTAGCACATTACATGCAAAGCATGGCATTGCTGTTGCATCCACATCATCTTTGACACCCACAACAATCCCCATGTCTCCATATTTCATATCACCTTGTGATAAATATAGATGGATGTCACCTTTGTAGTTTTCATCTGTATCGTAGGTATCCACAAACCACTTCACTCCTTCTTCTTTTGTTAATTCAAAGGTCTTGTCAACCTTTATTCTTGGAGCAATAGTTTTGGCGGGAGTGGACATTCCAAGAACATCGAGTGTGAAGACTTGTGCACTCTGCTCTGGTATACTTGGTACATTGGAAGCCTCCATTCCTGAAACAACCAAAAAGAACAATATTAGAACCTAAATAAGGATCATATGTTTAAGTTAAATACTACATTTAAAAAAAAACACTAGCATGTGTAGGCGAGGCTCGAACTTAAGTTTGAGCCAATAGATGTTGGTTTGTACCCTTGCTAGCCACAAGGATGTCATGAGAGTAGTCTTGCAAGTTAGTGCTACATTAAATTTGAGCCTCAAAGTGAAGCTCTATGATTTTTCTAGCCAGAAGGATGTCATGAGGCTAGGCATGCATCCTAGTGCTACATTAGCATATGGAGAGGAAGCTCAAACTTAAGTTTAAGCCTAAAAGTGAATTTTCCTGATGCACTTGAGTCTCGAGCCTAAAGGTGCTATTCTTTGCCCTTGATATCCACAAATATGTCATCAAGCTAGCCTTCCATGCTAGTGCTACACTCGAATATGCAAGTGGGGATCAAACTTAAGTTTGAGCCTCTTGTCATTGGTAACCAAAAGGATGCCATGAGGCTAGACTTAAGTTCAATCCTAAGTGTTTTTCTATTCTTGCATGAATCCTAAAAGAACTTAGTGAATCTAGATTTTCATGATAGTGCTATACTAACATATCTAGGTGAGGCTTGAACTTAAGATCGAGCCTCTTGCCTCTGGTAGCCACAAGGATGTCCCTCGGCTAGCCTTACACCCTAGTGCTACAATAGCGTATGCAAATAAGGCTAGCCACAAGGATGTCATGAGGCAAGCCTTGCATCCTAGTGCTAAAGAATATGCACTTGAGGCTCGAACTTAAGATCGAGCCTAAAGGTGTTATTCTATGCCCTTGGTAGCAACAAGCCCTACATGTTGGTGCTACTCTAGTATATGCAAGTGAGGATTAAACTTAAGTTTGAGCCTACTGGCATTGGTAGCCACACAGATGTCATGAGGCTAACCTTACACCCTAGTGCTAAAGTAACATACAGAGTTAAGGCTCAAACTTAAGTTCAAGGCACACTTGCTATATTAGCATATGTAGGCAAGGTTCGAACTTAAGCTCGATCATCCTCTTTCCCTAAGTAGCCACAAGGATGTCATTAAGCCACACTTGATACAATGGCATATGTAGGAAAGGTTCGAACTTAAATCTGAGTCGCTTTCCCTAAGTAGACAGAAGGATGTCATTAAGTTAGACTTGCTATACTAGCATAAGTAGGCAAGGTTCAAACTTAAGTTTGAACCTCTTTCCCTAAGTAGCCACAAGGATGTCATTAAGCTATCCTTGCTACAATAGCACATGTAGGCAAGGTTCAAACTTAAACTTGAGCCGCTTTCCCTAAGTATCCACAAGGATGTCATTAAGCTAGACTTTGCTATTGAGGCGGTCCAGGGCGGGCAACAAGAGAGGCGACCTCTAAACACCCCTCAAGGCTCCCGTGCTGCTCAATTGGGGCTGGGGCAACCACAAGCACAACACAACAACAAACCCACAGCCAAACCCAAACAAGATAGGGGCACCACCTAGTTATGGTATGCGAACTAGGACGCAAGAGAGATTTTGGCACAACCAAGAAGATGCACCACACCACACACACAAGCAACCTCACACCAAGACACACATGAAATGGACCAGAGAGAGAAAGAGCAAAGAGAAGAGAGAGAGGAAAGGATCTTGCGTAATACCTTATTTGTGACTTGTAAATTGAGATGGTTCGTTATGATGCTATCGTAGAACTTGTACAAAACTCACTCAATGCTTAGTGATTGCTAAACATTGCCAAAACACACACACACTGTCTTAGGGTGTGGGAGACCTCTCACCACAATACCCTCTTACAATGGACACAAAACTGGCAATGAAAAACACACTAAAAAACTTTCTAGAATCAAGATCAACCGATAAAAACTCAAAATACACAAGTCACCTTGAATTCACCAAACCGTATTGCACAAATGGAAGGACGAAGATTTGAACGTCGAATCGCGTCTTTGATGCACCAAACCTCAATTTATTGATGATGAAGGAGCATATACAATAGTGGTTTTGAGATTTGTGGAACTCATGCTCTCTCACTTGCAATGTGTAGCTTGAAAGCTTCTCTCACACCAAGAGTGAAGCTCACAAGTGGTTGCTACACCTAAGTCTCTCCTCACGCATAGAGTGTTGGGGTGCTATGTGAGATATTGGAGGTTGTTTTACAAGAAGGAGAGGGGCCTATTTATAGGTTGGAGACCCCTCATAAATATTATTGGAAATCCTAATTTACAAGCTAACAAATCAGGATTATGATTTTTTTGAATATCAAAACATTGCGGGCCTTCTTTGTCTGCTTGAGTCATGGGTGTGGGCTCAAAAGAGAGCATTATTGATGGTGAATAAGGTGAAAGTAGAGTTTTAAGGAAAAGGGGAGAGAGAGAGAGAGAGAGAGAGAGAGAGAGAGAGAGACAGAGAGAGAGAGAGAGTGACTATACACATGTCTTGAGGTGAGGTGTCTTTTATGGTTAGGTCAATGCTATTTTGTGTTAGTATGTTAGTGGTTAGTGTTAGTAATCACTAGAAAGTTAATGATATATTTACAATGGGTAGAATGGGGTGGATGGTTGGAGTAAGATGGTTGAATGAAGTGAGCAAATCCTTGTGATGGTGAAGCTTGAAGAAGTTTTGGACTTACTTGTGTAGGTTCTCAAAATGACTATCGATCTTCTTCTTCGTCTTCTCTTCTTTACGCCACCGTCGCCAAGGTTGATCATCGTGATGAAAATGGTAATTCCGTTGATGAGATCTTTTGATTTGCAGAGATTAAGCATGGTACACATGCTGAATTTATGTATATATATAAGGAGTAAGATGGAATTGTACTTTGGAGATAATAGAGAGAGGCATAGAGATGGTGTATGTACATGGAGAGCTCATATGAGAGCTATGGGAGTAAGTGGGGAGGTTAATGGTGAAGAAGGTGAGAGAGACCATTGAAGGTGCATGTTTGCGTGAGGGATTGAGAGAAATATGTGTGTGTGTGTGTGTGTGTGTGTGTGTGTGTGTGTGTGTGTGTGTGTGTGTGTGTAGAAGTGTGGAAAGAGGTGAGAGAAGACTATGGGCTACTTGTGAGAAAAGTGGGCAGACTGGGGTCCACTCAAAAAATCATATCTCACCGCTTGTAGCTCCAAAAATTATGAAAAACTTTGAGGTGATTATTCAAAGCGTGGGCTACATTTTCTCTTTTGACCACCGCTCCAAATTCGGAGTGGAGATGGATATTAAAAATCCTACCAAAAGACCTGTTTTTTCTTCACAAAAAGTCTTCAGTGGCCCCCTCCTTTGTTGAATTTGTACAATGCATCCAAGAGTGAGCCCCTCCTTTGTTATATCATAATACAAAACATCCAAGTTGCCCTTGACCCATGCATGGAGGAGGATTATTGGTGAATAAACAAATATATACATGGTGGGACTAGTGTATGGACTATTCATGGACTTTAGCTCAATGAGCACATGGTGTTAGAATAATGAGTAAAAAAAATAATAAAAATATGGAGGAGTTATGGATATGGAAAGATATTGGAATCATATGATATGGTCCCTCTTTGAATTATTTTGGGTGAAAGAGGAAAAGGTATGCAAGTAAATAATATAATAAACGTGACCAATGAGTAGAAATCAATTTTTTGTTTTCACGAGGGTGAGGGTGAAAATGTGGGAGTGATTTGTACAAAGGAAAAATATAAGGTTAGAGTATGTACATATTGGCAAAAAATATACTTATGGTGTAAGAGGATGAAAGAAGGTGTACATAGGTTTAATAAAACACACACCTAAGTAGAAATATTTAAATAAAATACCAAAATAATTATAAAAAATCCCTATATTTAGGCCATATATACAATGAAATATTTACACACAAATAGGCCATAATATACTTTTATTTTTTTATTTTTTTGGCTCAACTAGCCCAGTGACTAGCTAGCTGAGGGTTTTTAAGAAGATATGGGAAAAGCCCCCTAACTCACACACGCCTATGTACAGTGAAATGGTAGGGATAGCCATAGCGTTTGGGTGAATTTGGTAGGGTGAGGTAGCTTACTATGGAAATTACGGGGAGCCGAAAAACGGCTATCATTAGCCCCCCCCTTAGATAATGGTACATTCATGTACCATTTATCCGATCATACAACATGTAGATTGTGTAACGTCTGTCTTTGTCTGCTCTCATCTTTGAAGAACCTTTGTTGTATGATTAAAAAGCCTTGTGTGATATGAAAGGTTCTCGAGCCAATAGCAGGATGAAATGAAGTGACGGAGTAAACCTCCTCCATCGAGAAAGTTTCCATAAGCACCCCCCAGGATCAAAGATCTTGAAATATCTTTCCCAAAGCGAGATGTATGGTATGGAATCACTTACTGATTTTGATTGAAGAAACTTGTAGATTTTACTGTTGTCCATCATTGCATCTATCACTATGAATGTGATATAAAAGATTGGTTGCTCTTCCTCTTGTGTAAAGTTGATGTATCTGCTACGATCTTCAAGAGCTTGTATGAGAATATTCCTGAACTGCAACTCATAAATTTCATTCAACCTGGGTAGGCTCATCAAGTAAAAAATTCTATGACCTTTATGATTTAGGAAAGCTTGATCCATGCTTCCAGCTGCTATTGGAAGATATTGCAGATAGTTTACCACAAAAGTAGATAATAGATGAAGGTTTCTATTGCTTCCAACACATTGGAAGAGAATAGATTTTGGTACTGATTAATGAAATATCCACATGTAGCAATCAACAAGTTTTTCATCTATAATGAAGACCAGAAGAATCACAATGTGCGACCTCCATACACCAAAGAACCAAGTGAAGAAGATTTGGAAACATCCGTTTATCACCAAGTATTCATGTCCTCTTCCACTTAAGAAGGTATGGTGTCCCCGATGAAAGGTATATGTGAAGAGAGGAGAAGTTGACCTTGAAGAGGTGAAACCCAATGTGAAGATGATTGGGGCTTCAAAAGCTTGGATTTTCTTGCTAAGAGATTGTCCCATGAATGAAGAGCCACCCACTAAAACACCATTGGAGAGAATGATACCCTTCTGATAGTTTCCTTTTATGATTTTATTTTTTATTACTCTCCCATGTTCTTCATCCCCTTCTAAGCCCCCCCTTTAGCAAGGTTGTAACTCCTCACATTGTACCACCTCAAAGATTGATGGAATACTGTTTGATTTTGTGAAACATTTGGCTTCTTGCATGATAGGTTCCTCTATGCTTAACATACATGGGTCATACCAATGCTTTTCAACATCCTCAAACACTTCTTCAAGATTATCCTCACATGGATTCAACTCACACTCTTCTACTTTGTTTTGGAGTTGGCATTCCATGTACACAATCATATCTTTATGATCAATGTGGTCTATGATCTCTCCACCTATGATTTCATCTTCTTCTTCACTCTCTTCTTTTAGACAAGATACACTCTCAGAACATTCCATAAGATCAAGGTTACCTTCAAGGTCTTCATTCTCCATAGAGTCATGTTGCACAAAAGCTTCGTCTGCTCGGACTAGAAATTGACCCTCCGCCAAAGGGTTGGATATATCCATTATTGAATCGTCAATGACATTTGAGATATCTTGTGTCGATTTTTGCATGCTTGTGATAAAGGTAGAAGAAAGAGATTCCACATTTGAATCTTGGACACACACTTTAGCACTTGAATAATCAGTTGGCATGTAAGTAACTTCTTCAACATTTGTCGGAGTAGAAGGAGACAAGTATGGCAAAGGAGATGACTCCTTGATAGAAACACTTTCATGATGGTTGGATCTTCCAGCATGATGGAAACCATTTTTGATGTAGAAGTACTTGTGAAACTTCCTTCGGGCAATAGTGACCGCTTCTTTAAAGGTAGAGGGTCCACTACAAGTAACCTTAGTCTTTAGGAAAGGAGACAAACCCGAAATAAATTGCTCCATTTTTACATAATCTGGAAATGTAGAACTAAATTCACATCCTCCCCATTGACGAGAAAAAAAATCCTCATAAGCATAGTAGTCTTCACCATGTTGTTGAAGTCTCCGTAGTGAAGTCCATGCTTTCTCTGTTGTTGGAACTTTAGAGAATCTGGCCTTCAAAGCTTTGGAAATTTGGGTATATCCATCTTCAATCTGAGAAGACATACTCCAAAACCATTTCTCAGCGTTGCCTCTAAGGCATAGCAATAGAAAATCCCCTTTTTCAATGTCATCCCTTTTACCAAGGATATGACAAACCATTCTAAAGTCAGCAAGAAAATCATCAACATCTTCTGGATTTCCGAAGAAGATTGGGATGTCATCAAAGGTATAGCGTGTCATAGTCTCTCAAGCTAGAACCACACAAAGATTAGTTCCAAACAATCATCAACTAACTACACAAAGTTTTGAAAGGTCTTTCAACATGAATTCTAGACTTTTATGTGAAAATGTTTTTTTCCTTTCTTATGTTATGCATAATCCGAACCATATTCTAGATCAATTTTTGTTTCCTTGAAATTAAACTCGTTCATACATGTTTTCATGATTCATAAAATCTACTTGATTATGCTGAAATTCAAGCATTTATGCAATACAACAACACTAAGCACACAAACGACATGAGCCGGGCAGGCACCAGGCCTCTGGCTGTGGGAGGAGTGAAAGAGAGAGAACAAGAGACACTGACAGCTGTCACAATCACCGCAATCATCAATTAAATCAATTAATATGTTTGAGTACAATTTAATCCTTAGCCAAGGCGGACTGTTAATAGCACCGTCACTTGGATCATCTGCTAATTAAGAGCTTAAGCTCTCGTTTACAAGATTATTCGGGCCGTTAACGACACCGGACTTAACAAAATGATTGATCAATTTCTGATGTTGGTGATGGAAATCTTCTTATGTCGCTTTATCTGCCTCTTCTTCTTTCAAGATTCTGCAAATCTCATGTAAGTTCATTCTGTCAAACATCATGCTTCAAAAATAACCACTGTGCTGCAGCTTCCCGTTCTATATGCTTTGCATTGGCTTAATTGTCGTTCCCTAGTTGTAACTTCCTCCTGCTCTTCAATTGCTAACTAACGCTTTAACCTTGCTTTGCCTGCCTCGTCAAGCCTCCTTTGCTTGCCTTATGCTTTTCTTGCTTCGGCTTGCTCAAGCCTCGACCTTGATCTTCTTTTGTCGACCAAGCCCATCCAGTGAATTCCCTTACCCTTCTCCTTTGCCAAGCTATCCTTCGGCTTTGCTATCTTTTCCTCTTCTCCCTTCCTTTTCTTGATTTGCTTACCTAAGACTAACCGAGAACTAGCCCGAAGAGTTTTCGTAAACAAGCTTGAAAGATGCCGTGAACAAGCTCGAAAGAGATGGAGCTTGATTTCCGAGAGCAAGAGAGATGGCCAACCCCTCCTTGAGGTAGAGAGCGGCAAGCCCTCCCTGAACTCTTCTTACTTACCTTCTTCTTACCTCCTCTCTCCTTTGCTTTCAATCCCTCCTCTTCTCGTTTTCTTGCCTTGAGAACGAGAGCGAGAGAGAGTGGGAGAACTCCCTTTGCTTATGCAGGAGTTGTTCCCCGCCTCGCCTTGCCCTCCTTGTTTTTGCTTCTCTTTAGCTTGAGAACGAAAGAGAGAGAGCTCTCCTTGTCTTGCTTCGAGGATGAGAGCGAGAGAGAGAGAGAGAGAAACTTTTTCCCTCTGCTCTTGCCCTCGTTTTTCTTCGTTACCTCCTTGCTTGCTTCCTTCGTTATGCCTCCTTTGCTTCCTCGCATGCAATGGCCCCCCTCTCATGCAAAAGACAAAGCTATTAATAAATCCCTCCCTCCCTTAGCAACGACGGCGCCGTCGTTGCAAGGGAGGTGTAAAAACCCCTTCTGCTGACGTGGCAGCGAGTTTGCCGACCATCACCAAATTCGCCGGCTTCTGGCTCGAATGGGGCGCCTAGGCCTGCTGAAGAGAACCCGTCACTTTGCCGAGCTCATACGAGCATCGTGCTGGCCAACGCTAGTCAGTCTTCTCCTTCGCAGTTCTCTGCACCCTGCCGCCACGCTCTTCCTTTTTCTTTCCTTCACACATTAGGCATTATTTTATTCTCAATGGGCGTCCGGGCGGCCTTAATCCACAATTGGAGCCATGGTTTCATAATGGGCTCCCTTCCCTTTGGCAACCATACCTTCATAAGGGCACCTTAGTGCCACATTGGGCGGCTTTATTAATTCATGGGCAGGCTTGCCTTTGGGTGCGGCCTTATGAGCATATTCACCCGGGCATTGCCTCGCACAACACCTGTCTCCAGCAACACTTGAGTAAATTCTACAATCAACATGCTTTCAGTGATGACATTCATACAAATAACTCATCAAGAACTATGAATCCTTTGTCCCGAACTTTGTGGTCCTACTAATTGAGGTTTCCAAACCTGCTAAAAGTCATCTGGTACCTCATCATCGGTCGTTGTCACCGACTTCAAACATTGATATTTTACAGTTCCGGACTCCCCTGGCAAGCCGTAAATCCCTTTAGACTTCTCAAACTGCATAAAATGCATACAAACCCTGCTGAGCCTGTAAAATTCCCAAATGGCACTCCAATCGAGCAAACCGGACCGGTACGGAACCGGCCCCCGGTGAATCTTTAACGGCTAATATCTTGGAGATCGGGACTCCGATCACTGATCTGAAAAGACCGATGCACTCCACAAAGTGAGCACTTCAGGTTTGTACATTCATTTCATTTCTGTCACCTCAGCTGCAGTTGCCCAATCCGGTACAGATCTGCAATCAACTTGAACTTTAAACTGCCATAACTTCTTCACTGTAGCTCCTATCGACGAGCCGTAAAGACTGGCCGGTAGAGTACTTCAAGCACTGCAGTTCTAGATCATTATCTCTCATTTGTGGTCACTACAAGCGTACTCATTTTTGGCATCATTGAGGAATCTGTTGTCCCTTTTAAGCCGCATCTGGCGTATATTAATCATTAAACTTGGCCTGTTAACAAGCCCTGATCATTGACCATTAAATGTGTAGGCTTCAAAGAAGCTTAGCTTGCATTTCTCTGCTCTTTTTCTCATCATGGCAGCGGAGCTGCATGACAACGCTTCCTCTTGGGTATAGTTCTTTTTTAATCGTGGCGTTGCGGTCATTGATCCACTCATGCATGGATTACCGCAACGTACCTTTGGTTTTACCACGGTTGAGACTGCAATGATATCTAAAGAGGTTCAGTTGACCTTTGGCACTACTAGCCTCTACTTAGGTCTACTAGTATGTATATGTATCTACGTGTTTGTGTGATAATACACTTGTGTACGTATATTTAGATGAGTGAGTAGGGTGGAAAGCTTAATCTTATATTGCTCTTTGTAATGTAGATGTCAGACGACAAACCAACTGATGAGGAGCAGCCAGCTGGCTCTTCTTTTGGTTGGTTCACATCTCAGGTGGGCTCCCACTCGGGGTGGACATCGCCTCCGGTGGACCCGAGTCTTGAGTCGGTGAGAACAAGCAAAGAAATAAATAATATTTCTACGTAGTTAACCATAAACCATGAGTGTCATAGGTTTTGTTTTTGTTATTTGCAGGCATGGCCATCCTGCACCGACGGCACCTCCCTCTACTCTCCCTTCATATCGTCCTACTCCTATTCCATCGCAGGGTCCTACTCCCACGGCATCACATGGTCCTATGCCACTCCATTCCACCCCGGCTTCGCTAGAACGTCATCGACGGACTTCCTCTGGCAGCATGCGTCGACGCTCGTCTCAAGGTAGCGAGCGCCATGAGAGACGAAGCGGCAGCAGATCTTGTGGCTTCGCATGTTTTCGTAGTGGCGGGGAACCGAGTCCACACTTTCAGAGCGTGCCGTCCCGAACGAAGAGGACGAGGATACTGACACACCCGTGCCAAACATGCATGGGCGCCACTACAGGGTTAAATATGGCAGGGAGGTTGATTTCGGCACAACACAGGGCAGGGCATTTCAATGCCATCTACAAGTTCTTATACATTCAACGTATAAGAATTGTTTTATAAAGTTCAAAGACCAACTATCCGATCATGCACGGTACATTGAGGACGCTCTGGTAGCTAGATTTCCAAATGTCCTCGATCAACGTTTTTCACAACAATGGTTGGAGGGCTACATAAAGACATTTCTAAAAAACAAGCAGTCCACTGTGTGGCGCACAGCAACCAACCAGGTCAGAGTTTCAGACAGGAGTTATTGCGGTGACAACATGGCAGATGCGGAGTGGGAGTGGGCAATTCAAGAGAAGAGCGATCAAGTTGCGACGGGCTCATCATATAGACAACAACGCGAGGACCGCGCAAGACAAACTCCCACGCACTATGGATCAGGAGGCAAGGGAGCTTGGAAGGATAAATATGTAAGATTATTTGAATTATAACGTCGATCGTTGATTTTAAAGATTGTAGTTGATAATTTGGTATTGTTATTGCTAACTTACAAAAATGTCACTCTCTCTCGACCAACCAGAGAGATGGTCAAGTATCAGGAGCAACATACAAAATTTGATACTTGGTGATGGTTGTTTGAAAACAACCACATCTCTCGCGAGAAATTCGACATGGCGGTTGGACCACTACAAGATGTGGATAATTGTTTAATTTGGTTTGGATTTATGTAGAGTCAAAGTGATCTAACATACGTGCCTCTGGACGACGACGAGGATTAGATAAAAAAATGTTTTGTCAAAACTTTCGTAAAGTCCCAATGTGGATACAACTACTTTTTGTTGTAACTTTTTTAAATAGTTGATCTTCTACATTTTTAATTGTCAAGGTAAAGTAAATTCAATTTCAATTCTTTGGTATTTTTTATACTCTTCCAAAAAAAAATTGATGTCTTATTGTTTTATGCAGGTAAAAAATAAAGGTGTTCATTTGCAAATGAGTACCTTTATTTTTGAATTGGCGTTAAATGGTAATATACGGGGTAATACCAGCGAATAAGGTCGCGGTAATAGCAGCCGGTATATTGCCGCGACTATTACCGCGCTTATTGCTGATAAACCACTATCGCGTTCATAGCCGCGGTTATTGCCGGCCCCCCCCCAAATTTTTCTCTCTCCTTTTTCCTTTGTTTTTCCGCGGAAATGTTAGCGGTTATAGACAACTCCTGTTATAGTGGATGTAGGCTCTCACTTCTCACAAGCTTGGAGAAGGAGGTGGTGTTCCTCAACTTTCGCGAAGTGAGAATGTCCCTGCAAATGAGTGTGTGTGTGTGTGGAGTCTATCCCCCTAGCACCCCTCTTCCTTGCTTTGGGCGAGTGGTGAATTTTCCACATGCTGCAAGCTCATTGGACCCCTCTCCTCCTAGCCAATCACATGCAGCATGCAATCAAGTACATGGGTAGTCTTTTGACAAGTGTCCTCCTTACCCCTTAGAGAGAGAGAGAGAGCTTGAAAATATCTAGATATTTGTTGGATGGAACTAGAAGCTCATTGGACCCCTCTTTAGCCCAGCCACAATAGCATTCAAGCACACCATGTGGTTAAGCTTAGTGAGAGTCTGACATGTGTCCCATGTGCCCTTTTAGAAAAGGGGTGCCCTTGGGGTGAGTGGAAGGTTAGGTCAAAGATTCCCCTAACTTTGGGACTTTCATGCATAGGGAGCTTCTCAAGCAACTTCCTCATTAAGTTTGTAGGGTCTCTTTTTGACTCAAGCACCTTACCCCCCATGCATAGGAAGCTTCTCAAGCACCTTTCTCATTAAGTATGACAAGCACCTCAAGTACCTTAGTCATCAAGCATGACAAGCACCTTAGGTGGAGTTCCCACCTCAAGCTCATCCCTAGCTTGCCTAAGGTCAAAGGCAAGTTTAGGCCGGGTTCCCACCTCAAGCTCAGCCCTAGCTTGCCTAAGGTCAAAGGTAAGTTTAGGTTGGGTATCCACCTCAAGCTCAGCCCTAGCTTGCCTAAGGTCAAAGGACTTTTAACACTAACCATTGGAGGTCTTTAATGAAGCTAACCCTAAGGTATTTTAAGCTCCATTATATGCACATTTCTCTCTAATAGACTACCTCTTTTTGGACCCCTATTGAGATGTAACCATCTCTCCTCTTGGTCCCCTGCTGAGGTAAGTCTAGAAGCACTTATTGCACATTTCTCTTTGATAGACCATCTCCCTTTGGACCTCTATTGAGATGCAACCATCTCTCCTTTTGGTCTCGTGTTGAGATAGGTTTAGAAGCACATGTCTCTATTTCAACTCTTTTTTCCGTTTATTCTCCCACATTAAATGATCAGTTTAATATGAGAAAATCATTTGGTAAAGTTAGATATTATATTTTATGACAACTAGTAACCTCCAATGATAGGTCCAATCATAAGCTTTAAATTTCTAGCCTATGGGTGTACCCTTTTTTTGCTTTGAAATTGCTAGCCTATCAAAGTGACCTTTTTGGGCCTTTTCTCCGGGCTGTGTGAGTGGAAAATCTCGTTTTCTTCCACTGAACCCACGCTTATATCAATAAGCTAATATGTGTCCAATGGAAATCTTGAAGATCATCTGGTGGCCAGAAGCAACATCATGATGGACTTAAGAAAATACGTTTATAAATTTTCTTTCAATCTGCAGAGAGCTTAGCTTATCTCCACTCAGCAGCATACCCACCCATCTATCATCGAGATTTTAAAGCAAGCAATATACTACTTGACAAATCCATAAATGCAAAAGTAGCAAACTTTGGGAGAGGTGAATAGGTTAAATCTATCTACCTCTTTATCTCCACCTTCTTCATCTACCTCTCCCTCTACGCCCCTTCTATCTACCTTGATCTACCTTCCTCTCTACGCCCTCTATATCTACCTTAGGTAGAAAGATAGAGGTGTGTAGATTAGATAAAGATTAGGTGTGTAGAGAGAGATATATACTACTTCTCTCTCTATCTATCTCTGTTTACCGTCTCTCCTATGCACTCTCTATCTACCTCTCTGTATGTCCTCTCTACCCTTGGATTATGTGTAGAGGATAAAGGAGAGAGATTAGGTATAGGTATATTAGGTTGAAACTTCCACAAACTAATCTCTTGCAAATGCCGTTGTCAGGAGTTTTTTGGAGCAAGGGATTGTGCAAATGTACATACCCATGCATGGTCCATCAAATAAAGGATTGCCCATTTTCTAGATCCAGGTGGTTATGTGGGGCCCACATGTGTACAGGTAGGACAACATGTACATAGTACATCAATTTTCAACCTTACTAGTACCACTGTGTTTTTTCTACAATAATGAGGATTTGGTAGCGCGTAAAACTTCTCGAGGAAGCTATCCGCGGGCCGACGACATGAGGTAAGCAGGTGCGTCAGATGGCATCTAGTGGCGCCAGGAGGTCGAATGGGGTCAATACTTGCACGTGGATATACGGACACAACGTGGGTGTTTTCTTGTGATACTTATGCAGAAAGGTCATCATGAGGATCACTTTTTGGGGCCACTTCACGTGGTGGCGGGATGCATTATTGAAAAAAGTCGAGTGCCAGGTGTGCGTATGGATGCAGCAGGGTGACAACTATGCACTACGAGGTTAGTTTTTGGCCTATTCGGGGTCCGTTTGAGGTCATCTAAAACGCCAAGGGTGCCCAACTAAAAAAGCTAAGTGTGGGAACTGAAAAAACTGAGAGAAGACCAGAAAAAACGTGGAGAGAAGAGGAGGAACAGCTGCAACTGTGTTTTTGGTGTTTTTGGAGCCTGTTTTGGCCCTAAACTGCTCATCCGAGGTCGGATTTGAGCACTTTGACATTGTAGACTGGAGTTTTGGGCCGTTCTGGACGAAATGGCGCTGTCCATTTTGCCAAATTCCTCATGGTTTTTCTTTTGTTTTGGCTATGTAAGTTTCTCCTATGAGCGAAGCTTCTGCTCCAATTTGTGAGTGTATCTGATAAGTTTTACCTATATTGTGTGAGCTATTTTCCCCATTGGTCTTGGCCCAAGCTCTATTGTATCTAAACATAAAAAATTCTCCTCTTTTGAGCTGAGTTTTTTGGGTGTGTGTGTGTGTGTGTCTGTGTGGAGTGGGCAATGGATAGTCTCTCTCCTCTCATTCCATAGGTGTGTTCCCTGTCTCGGCCAGGTGTGTTGTGTAAGCCGAGTGGTTCTCCATAGTGTGTGTGTGTGTGTGTTTGTATCATCCTAAGAGTGTGTGTCGGGTCATTATAGAGGCGTTGTGTGTGTTTTCACCCCGCTCACATTCTATTTGGCGCCCCCACGGAGGATCTTCTTCGAGTACCTTCTGCTTCGAGCTTCGAGATTCAGGATTACAGGTTGCAGACTACAGGTTACAGGTTACAGGGACATGTACATGTATAGGTACAGGTGATTCACACAGGTACAGGTACCTGGAGTACAGTGATATACTAGCAGTGGTGTCACTTGCAGTTGTTGTGGGTATGCATCATTTTGCACCTGTTTGAGAGCATTGTCTGCTGGATTGTACGTTACTTGTGGAAACTGCCATTGTAAGCCTTTGTGGAGCCATATTTGGTTTTATTTGGCAGTCCGAGCCATTTCTGAGACTTGGTCTACAAGATAGTCATTTCTGAGACTTGACTATACGCGATTTGCATTAGCCTTCGTGTGAGGGTCGATAGCGTGAGGTTTTATTAAGCTGCGTGATTCTCAAATGTGGAGATCCTTTCGGTGATAGAGGTAGCTGGAGCACCCTTTTCGTGACCTCGCCATAGGCTATGTACTAGTGATTCCTACTTGATGCTCGTGTTCTATTGTTGGCAATTTATGTATACATATACAGTTTATATTTTGGGTTCTCACTGCTCTACTTCTGGGGAAACTGTGTCAAAATTTTTCCAAGTTATGATGGCTGGTTTTTTCGTCTTTTGAGCCATTTATGCTGTTATGCTGCTGAAATTCTGGCAAAATTAGAGGATAAGATAGGTGTGCTTTCTTGGAAGCTGCATGATTGACTTTAATGGATGATCAAAATGGCCCTCAATTCACTCCTTTTCATTTAACTCAAAGAATCCAGATAAATGTTCAGGTGTCTAGGAAGAGTTTTTTCCAGCAACGCATAGTCTTTATGTTCGGGCCAAGAAGATAAAGAGAGATCCTAGAATGTCCTTTGCCTGTTGTAATTCCAATGATTAGCTATGAAAACTCATTTGATGTGCATGTGTTTATCCTTATCTAAAGCTGAGCTCCATTGATGTTTCTAGGGATTGGGTAGTGAAAAGTTTTGGGTTTTTGCACGTGTGTTCGAAGGGGTTCTCAAAGCATCGTAACTTGGGTAGCCATGGCTTTCTCTTATCCGGAGTTTCATGGAAGCAGCGATGAAGATGTGGAAGACTTTTTGGAAAATATGGAGGTTGCCTGCATTAGCAACCAGATTCATGATCCGGCACAAATGTTACGTCTTCTCCAAATTTGTTTGAAGAGTGATGCATGAGTTTGGTCCAAAGCTTGTGAAGAGGAGTTGCGTATGGCTGATCCACCTGTAAGATTGAGTTAAGACAATCCACGGCATGGGTTGGAAGTGGATTTTGTGGCAAGAAATAGAAGGGTTGGTGCAGAAGGAAGGTGAGCCAGTAGATGCATACCTATGTAAGTTTTCATTGGCATGGGAGCGGATGTGCAAGGCCTTAGCACCACAGGTACCCCCACCTGACATGATGAAGAAGGACAGATTCTTGGCCGGTCTTTTGGAGAATATACGTTGGAGAGTGGAGCTAAAGAAGCCTAGGACATATGAAGATGCACTAGAGGTAGCAAGGAACAAAGAGTGGAAGTTGAGGAAAATGAGCCAGTTAGGGGTGGAGTCTTTGCTCATGAGGTCTGAATTTTAGCCTATGAATTCTTCGCAAGGTCGGGTTCATCATGAACCAGTGGTTTCTGTTACTCCTCAGGTTATGCCAGCAGTGGTCACTACAAGAGTGCAAGATGATGGGCTAAGGCAAGACATGAGGCAAGTGGTAGATTTAATGAAGAATCTCAGCCTAAACCTGCTAGGTTAAGTGGGAAATAATCGAGGTCGAGGGAGGTTTGCAAATCAGCCAGGAGGTGAGGAAAGACCCAGGAATGGTGGTGGACAAAGCAATCGTAGGTTCTGGAGGCAGACGCCCACATGTTATAATTTTGGAGAGTTGGGACACATCAGCCCACAATGTGATAAGCCACCAAGGATGGGGGGAGACATGTATCCATTGCCAAGATAGGTGCTAACTAGGTCAAATGATTATGGCATCGAAATTAAGGGAGATGAAGGAACCAGTGGATTAACCCAGGAGGAAAAGGGAAAGACAAAAGTGTTAAGTGTAGTCACCTTGGAGAAGGCATCAAAGCTAGAGGATACATTAGTGATGCCTATTGGGAAGAGGACTACAGAGGAAAAGGAAGGAAGAAGTGCCCCAGGTCCTAGTAAGAAGAAGGGAAAGAGTCATGAAGGCGAGGATGTCAAGGCCAAGAGGAAAAGAAGGGCTCGTCGCAAGTTTCATGTTTCAGATTTTCCACTAGGGGATGGGCAATTAAGCTATGACTTAAAGGAGGATCTGACGAGCAGGAAATCCGATGTTACCTTTGGGAAGCTTATAGAGATGGTGCCTAAGCTAAAGCGACAATGGAAGAGGATGGTTAACCCAATGGAGAAAGAACCAGAGAGAGGTTCAGATAAGGTGTTGGCGATGGATGAGCTACCAGACATTTGTCCAATAGTAAATGTGTGGCATAAAAGGAAAAATCTGGGACAAGGCTATGTTGATGGCGAGGCCCAAATATGTGTGATAACACACTCATGCGTTGAGAAGATGGGTCTCATAGTGACTGGGGTGTCAAGATTCCGGATCAGATTGGCAAACCATCAAAAAGTAAAATGTTTGGGTGTTGTAAAGAGCTTAGAAGTTGAGGCATATGATGCAAAGGCAGTGGTTGATTTTCATGTGATGCCAGCAGGGTTGGGAGCATATCCTATTATACTGGGTAGGCCATGGTTACGTGCAGTGGGAGCTGTTAAAGATTCGAAACGTGGTACGATTAGCCTCTATGGAAAGACGGGTGCCAAGAAGCTATATAATATGGATACAAGGAAACGATTGGAGGAGATTTATGAAGATGAGGATTAGTCTAGTGATGAAGACTATTCCACAGTGATGTATGATGAGGACAGTGATAGTACTACCAGCAGCGATGAGGATGCTAATGTTGCATTTCTTCTGATGGACAAAGGAATCCAGGAGTCTGGTTTAGTGGTATTTGCAAATGATGTTAAAGATGAAAGTGAAGGGCCTTATGAAGTGATTGAACGGCTGATGTAGACCAAGGTTGAATTGTCGAAGAAGCAGGAATTAATGACACAAATGATCAGTGGAGACCTCTGAGCTATGGAAAAGGAGATATATTTGCACATGCTGGCTAGTTTTGTTGATTTGTTCATTACTTCATATGAAGAGATCAGAGGATTCAAGGGAGAAGAGATGCATATAGAGCTGAAAGAAGGTGCTAAGCCAGTGTGGCAGAGGCTAAGAAGAATGGGCCAAGAGGAGATGGAAGCCTTGCGCGAAGAGGTGGACAAGTTATTGAAGGTAGGGTTCATAGTCCCTGTGGAGACCACAGAATGGGTGAGTCCAGTAGTTGTCAGTCCAAAGAAGGATGGAAAGTGAAGGATTTGTGTATATTTTAAACCCTTAAATGCAGCCACTAAGAAGAACCCATATCCTCTTCCATTCATTGATCAGATCTTGGATTCAGTGGCAGGTTATGAGAGGTACAGTGTGTGTGATGGTTTTTCAGGCTATTTTCAATTGAAGATTGCTCTTAAAGACCGAAAAAAGACAACTTTCGTTACGCCATGGGGCTGCTATTGCTACACTGTATTGCCATTTGGGTTGTCAAATGGGCCATCTTTCTATCAAGAGAGAGCAAATTGGGTATTGGAACCATTCATTGGTAGTTGTGTTAAAGCTTTTATGGACGACTTCTATGTCTATAGCAGTAGGGATGAACACCATGAGAAGCTGCAGATGGTATTGGCTCGATATGATGAATGTGGAGGACAACTTAATCCAAAGAAATGTCATCTAGCACAGCCAAGAGTGAAGTTATTGGGCCATATGGTGTCAGAAAATGCCATTGAGGCTGTTGATCCAGACAAGGTTAAGTCTATTATTCCTCTTCCATCACCTACGAGTACAAAGCAATTGGCAACCTTTATACACAAAGTGAAGTACATGGCACGGTTTATTCCATTGTCTTCTCAGCTTCTTTATCCATTACAACAAGTGGCAAATCATGATCCATTGCAATGGGATGACAAGTGTGAAGAAGTGTTTCAAGAGGTCAAAGAGGTGTTAGGGGGGTTGTCAGCCATGCAGGCTCCAGATTGGGAGAAAGTTTTTTATGTAAATCCATCAGTATGGGATGATGCCATTGGAGCCATGCTATTGCAAAAGGGGAAGGGCAGCCATTATATGAGGCTAGTGTATTGTGCAAGCCGAGTGAAGCTGGTAGCAGAGAGAAAGTTCTCGGAAGTAGAGCTAGTGATGGCCAGCGTAATATTTGCTTGTCGATGATTTCGTCATTACTTGCTACCACGACCTTTTGTTTTCTTGACAAGTTATGCCTTTTTGCCATAGTTAATTAATAGCACTAACATGTCAAATGTGGTCAAGAAATGGGTAATTGAGCTGCAAGAGTTTGATTTCTCTTTTCTAGTGGAAGACAGCACAAGGGCTACCCTAGCCGATTTGTTGACCTACAAGGAGAACCCCCTTCTTGTTAAGGAAGAGGTGGTGAGAAAGGTAGTTGAAGAAGGCCACAGATCAGCAATGCACATGTTTTGTTCTTTGATGGCTCATACAGAAAGAGCCATGATGCAGCTTCAGGGGGTATAGCACTCTATGATCCAGAGGGGAAGCTAGTGTGCAAGAGAGGGTTCAAATTGGATACGCATAGTAACAATGAGGCTGAATATGCTACTTTGGAAGCTGGATTACACATTTGTTTGAAGCATGGGGTTAGAAGGTTGAGCATAAAAGGTGATGCCTTGTTAGTGGTGAAGCAAGTGCTGGGTGTGTGGAAGAGCAAGAGCAGCTCATTGAAGGAAATATGTTTCAGAATCAAAGGCCTGTTAGAAAAGTTTGAGGCATGGAGCATCGAACACATTGAATGTGCTCTAAATGGAGAGGCACATGAAGCAGCTCAAAGCATGATTGGGGAGCTATTTGTGTTGAGGACCACTTTACCTCTTTATCATGGCCGGGAAAGTTTGGCTCAAGAAGAGGAGTTTTTGCTAACAGGAATCATTCCAAAGGAGATTCAGAAGTCTAAGAAGTATGGTTTTGTGCATAGAGCATACAGGTACAAATTGATTGGTGATGTCTTATACATGAAAGGGGCTGATCTCGTGTTGAGACATGTACCTTGGCGGGAGGAGCTTTATAGAGTGTTGGAAGAGAATCATGAAGGCGCATGTGGTGGCCATTTTGCACTAAAGATCACCTTGCATAAGATCTTGCAAGAGGGGGTATGTATGGCCTAGTCTGCACAAGGATGTTCACCATTGGTGTAGGTCTTGCAATAGGTGTCAGGCATTTGGGAAGAGAGTGTTGAAGCGAGAGCTACGAAAAACCATTATGGCATTTGATGTGTTTGAAAAGTGGGGGATTGATGCAATCGGCCCGTTACCTATCACAAGCAGGTGCAAAAGCTATATTTTGACTGCAGTGGACTATCTCTCTAGATGGGCAGAGGCTATAGCAGTAAAACAGATCACTGCAAAGGATGTGGCAAAATTTGTTTATGATGAAATATGTTGCAAGTTTGGGGTGCCACTAGAGCTACTTTCAGATAAGGGGCCAGGATTTAGAGCTAAACTGCTAGATTTTTTATGCGCAAAGATGAAGATTAGGCACCAGCATACCACTCCTTATTACCCACAGTGTAATGGCTTAAATGAAAGATTCAATGGTGAGTTGGTACAGATTCTTTCAAAAGTGATAGAGCACCAAGGAAAGAATTGGGATTTCGAATTGCCTAGTGCATTATGGGCTTACCGTACTTTGTTGAAGATAGGTACAGGGTTTACTCCATTTCATTTGGTATATGGAAAGGAAGCACTATTGCCTGTGGAGGTAGAGTTGCCTGCAGTAAAGATGCTAGAAAAGTTGCTTGGGCCGCCTATGATGCACTCAAAGAGAGGCTCTTGCAGTTACAAGAGGTTCAGTTGGATAGGATGAGCGCATTGGAGCATTATGGGCAGATGCAGGATAGGGCTTTGGCAAAGATAAATGAAAAGGTCAAAAGTAAGGGTATCAAGAAACATGAATTGGTTTTGCGCTACAACAGTAAGCTGGAATACACCTTCCAAAAGAAGTTTCAAATTAAGTGGGAAGGCCCTTTCAAGGTAGTGGAGTGTTTTCCAAATGGTACATATTAGTTGGCTAACCTGAATGGGATTCTACATAAGTCAAGGGTAAATGGATGGTGTCTTAAATTCTATCATGCCAGGTTGATGCTGGTGGAGCAAGATGAGTTGTCTGCAGAACAAGTAAAGTTTGTGAGCAATTAGGAGACCTGTGACGTGCCAAGTCTCATATCCCTTTTTGATGTTGTTGATCATGAATGATCTAGCAAGCTAGGGGATGGGCAAATTATGTCAGGAGTTTTTTGGAGCAAGGGATTGCGCATATGTACATACCCATTCATGGTGCATCAAATAAAGGATTGCCCATTTTCTAGAGCCAGGTGGTTACGTGGGGCCCACATGTGTACAGGTAGGACAACATGTACATAGTGCATCGATTTTCATCGTTACTAGTACCAGTGTGTTTTTTCTACAATAATGAGGAGTTGGTAGCGCGTAAAACTTCTCGAGGAAGCTATCCGCGGGCCGACGGAGGTAAGCAGGTGCGTCAAATGGCATCTAGTGACGCCAGGAGGTCGAATGGGGTCAATACTTGCACGTGCATGAGTACGGACACAACGTGGGTGTTTTCTTGTGATACTTATGCAGAAAGGTCATCATGAGGACCACTTTTTGGGGCCACTTCACGTGGTGGCAGGATGCATTATTGAAAAAAGTCGAGTGCCAGGTGTGCGTATGGATGCAACAGGGTGACAACTATGCACTGCGAGGTTAGTTTTTGGCATGTTCGTGGTCCGTTTGAGGTCATCTAAAAGGCCAAGGGTGCCCAACTAAAAAGCTAAGTGTGGGAACTGAAAAAATTGAGAGAAGACCAGAAAAGACGTGGGAGAAGAGGAGGAACAGCCGCAACTGTGTTTTCGGTGTTTTTGGAGACTGTTTTGGCCCTAAACTGCTCATCCGAGGTCATATTTGAGCACTTTCACATTGTAGACTAGGGTTTTGGGCCGTTCCGGACGCGATGGCGCTGTACATTTTGCCAAATTCCTCATGGTTTTTCTGTTTTTTTGGCTGTGTAAGTTTCTCCTATGAGCGAAGCTTCTGCTCCAATTTGTGAGTGTAACTGGCAAGTTTTACCTATATTATGTGAGCTATTTGCCCCATTGGTGTTGGCCCAAGCTCTATTGTATCTAAACATCGGAAATTCTTCTCTTTTGAGCTGAGTTTTTTGGGGGTGTGTGTGTGTGTGTCTCTCTGTGTGGAGTGGGCAATGGATAGTCTGTCTCCTCTCACTCCATAGGTGTGTTCCCTGTCTCAGCTAGGTGTGTTGTGTAAGTCCAGTGGTGCTCCATAGTGTGTGTGTGTATCATCCCAAGAGTGTGTGTCGGGTCATTATAGAGGCGTTGTGTGTGTTTTCACCCCGCTCACATTCTAGTTCGCATCCCCACGAAGGATCTTCTTCGAGTAGCTTCTGTTTCGAGCTTCAAGCTTCAAGATTCGGGATTACATGTTGCAGACTACAGGTTACAGGTTACAGGTTACAGGGACAGGTACAGGTATAGGTGATTCACACAGGTACAGGTAGCTGGAGTACAGTGATATACTAGCAGTGGTGTCACTTGCAGATGTTGTGGGTATGCATCATTTGGCGCCTGTTTGAGCGCATTGTCTGCTCGATTGTACGTTACTTGGGGAATTTGCCATTGTATGCCTTTGTGGAGCCATATTTGGTTTTATTTGGCATTCTCAGCCATTTCTAAGACTTGGTCTGGAAGATAGTCATTTCTGAGACTTGATTATATGTGATTTGTATTAGCCTTCGTGTGACGGTCGATAGCATGAGGTTTTATTGAGCTGGGGGATTCTCAAATGTGGAGATCCTTTCAGTGATACAGGTAGCTGGAGCACCCTTTTCGTGACCTCGCCATAGGTTATGTACTAGTGATTCCTACTTGATGCTCGTGTTCTATTGTTGGCAGTTTATGCATACATATACAGTCTATATTTTGGGTTCTCACTGCTCTACTTCTGGGAAAACTCTATCAAAAATTTTCCAAGTTATGATGGCTGGTTTTTTGGTCTTTTGAGCCATTTATGCTGTTATGCTGCTGAAATTCTGGCAAAATCAGAGGATAAGACAGGTGTGCTTTCTTGGGAGCTGCATGGTTGACTTTAATGGATGATCAAAATGGCCCTCAATTCACTCCTTTTCATTTAACTCAAAGAATCCAGATAAATGTTCATGTGTCTAGGAAGAGATTTTTCCAGCAGCGCATAGTCTTTATGTTCGGTCCAAGAAGATTAAGAGAGATCCTAGAATGTCCTTTGCCTGTTGTAATTCCAATGATTAACTATGAAAACTCATTTGATGTGCATGTTTTTGTCCTTATCTAAAGCTGAGCTCCATTGAAGTTTCTGGGGATCGGGTAGTGAAAAGTTTTGGATTTTTGCACGTGTGTTCGAAGGGGTTCTCAAAGCATCGTAACTTGGGTAGCCATGGCTTTCTCTTATCCGGAGTTTCATGGAAGAAGTGATGAATATGTGGAAGACTTTTTGGAAAAGATGGAGGTTGCCTGCATTAGCAACCAGATTCATGATCCGACACAGATGTTACGTCTTCTCCAAATTTGTTTGAAGAGTGATGCACGAGTTTGGTCCAAAGCATTTGAAGAGGAGTTGCGTATGGCTGATCCACCTGTAAGATTGAGTTGGGACAATCCACGGCATGGGTTGGAAGTGGAGTTTGTGAAGATAGAAGATCCTGACAAAGTGTGGCAAGCAATACAAGGGTTTGTGAAGAAGGAAGGTGAACTAGCAGATGCGTACATACGTAAGTTTTCATTGGCATGGGAGCGGATGTGCAAGGCCTTAGCACCATAGGTACCCCCACCTAACATGATGAAGAAGGACAGATTCTTGGCTAGTCTTTGGGAGAATATACGTTGGAGAGTGGAGCTAAAGAAGCCTAGGACATATGAAGATGCACTAGAGGTAGCAAGGAACAAAGAGTGGAAGTTGAGGAAAATGAGCCAGTTAGGGGTGGAGTCTTTGCCCATGAGGGCTGAGTTTCAGCCTATGGATTCTTCGCAAGGTCGGGTTCATCATGAACCAGTGGTTTCTGTTACTCCTCAGGTTATGCCAGCAGTGGTCACTACAACAGTGCAAGATGATGGGCTAAGGCAAGACATGAGGCAAGTGGTAGATTTAATGAAGAATCTCATCCTAAACCTGCTACGTCAAGTGGGAAATAATGGAGGTCAAGGGAGGTTTGCAAATCAGCCAGGAGGTGAGGAAAGACCTAGGAATGGTGGTGGACAAAGCAATGGTAGGTTCTGGAGGTAGATGCCCACATGTTATAATTGTGGAGAGTTGGGACACATCAGCCCACAATGTGATAAGCCACCAAGGATGGGGGGAGACATGTATCCATTGCCAAGACAGGTGCTAACTAGGTCGAATGATTATGGCATCGAAATTAAGGGAGATGAAGGAACCAGTGGATTAACCCAGGAGGAAAAGGGAAAGACAAAAGTGTTAAGTGTAGTCACCTTGGAGAAGGCATCAAAGCTAAAGGATACATTAGTGATGCCTATTGGGAAGAGGACCACAGAGGAAAAGGAAGGAAGAAGTGCCCAAGGTCCTAGTAAGAAGAAGGGAAAGAGTCATGAAGGCGAGGATGTCAAGGCCAAGAGGAAAAGAAGGGCTGGTCGCAACTTTCATGTTTCAGATTTTCTACTAGGGGATGGGCAATTAAGCTATGAATTAAAGGAGGATCTGATGAGCAGGAAAGCCGATGTTACCTTTGGGTAGCTTATAGAGATGGTGCCTAAGCTAAAGCGACAATGGAAGAGGATGGTTAACCCAATGGAGAAAGAACCAGAGAGAGGTTCAGATAAGGTGTTGGCGATGGATGAGCTACCAGACATTTGTCCAATAGTAGATGTGTGGCATAAAAGGAAAAATCTGGGACAAGGCTATGTTGATGGCGAGGCCCAAATATGTGTGATAACACACTCATGCGTTGAGAAGATGGGTCTCATAGTGACTGGGGTGTCAAAATTCCGGATCAGATTGGCAAACCATCAAAAAGTAAAATGTTTGGGTGTTGTAAAGAGCTTAGAAGTTGAGGCATATGATGCAAAGGCAGTGGTTGATTTTCATGTGATGCCAGCAGGGTTGGGAGCATATCCTATTATACTGGGTAGGCCATGGTTACGTGCAGTGGGAGCTGTTAAAGATTCGAAACGTGGTACGATTAGCCTCTATGGAAAGACGGGTGCCAAGAAGCTATATAATATGGATACAAGGCTTGCCTTTTCCGAGTCTGCATCTATCTTCCACTCTTTTCAAAGGCACCTCTCTCTATCTCTCTCTCTCTCTCTCTCTCTCTCTCTCTCTCTCTCTCGCTCTCTACACATATAGGGTATACATGAATCTATCTATCTCATCCTCAATCTCTCATTTCAAAGGCATCTCTCATCTCCCTCTCTCTCTCTCTCTCTCTCTCTCTCTCTCCACATATAGGGTATGCATGAATCTGGAGCCCTTCACACATGTCAAAATCTGCAACATGAAGGTTAAACTTGAAAACTCCTTTCCATGCAATAACGAGGGAGAGAGAAAGAGAGAGAGAGACCTCCGAAGGCGGCCGGCCGTTCTAGTAGTTTATTAAAATTACAAGGATGGAGTGCTAGGTGGCAGCTTCCATGTTCCCCTCCCTTCTCGGAGTCTCAACATGGCATGTGCATGCAACATATCATGCCTGCAATGCAGGGAACGAAGACGTCTCTCTCTCTCTCTCTCTCTCTCTCTCTCTCTCTCTCTCTCTCTACAGCGCTGGCTAGTTCCACCTTTGAATCCGTGTGTAGTGATTGCCTCTCTCTCTCTCTCTCTCTCTCTCTCTCTCTCTCTCTCTCTCGGGCAAACAAGGCTGCATAGAAACTGCCAGCAAGGTTTCCCGTAGGCGGTTCTGTGCCAGCAGCCCACGAGAAACAACCCTGCCAATGCCATTGAAGTGCGGGCTTCCTCGCCCTCAACTAGTGCATGTAGGATATTGCTCGTGAGAGAGAGAGGGAGAGAGAGAGTTTGGGGCACCACCCACAAATCGAGAGAGCTTAAGGGAGTGTCACCTACAATATATACATGCAGGCAGCAGTACAGGACGTAGGGGTTGGGGAGAGAGAGAGAGAGAGAGAGAGCACTTGCTATGCAAAATGTTAAAGTGTTGCAGCATGTAGAGGGTTTTTTCTTTTTTTGTGTGTAATACCAAGCTGAGAGAGAGAACCATCCTGTAGCTACCGAAAGTGCCATATAAGCCCTACAACTTGAGTGAGGATGATGCAATCCTCTCTCTTTCAATTGAACATTCTCTCTCTCTCTCTCTCTCTCTCTCTCTCTCTCTCTCTCACACACACACACACACACACACACACACACACACACATGCATGCACACATATAGGTAGTATTGAACACACCAAAGGTCACTTTGATCAAGGTGCTTGCATTTGCAATGAGTCTTGCTTGCAGCAGCATCATTTTGCAGTCGAAATAAAGGAGAAAGGTTGGGTACTCTGACGGTTTAAGGATCGCAAATGGGTACCCTACCACAAGCCCCCGATATTTCTTACTAGCACAATCAGAAAGGGATTGAGCATTGGATGAAGGGGAACATCACAGCAGGTAGATGACTAGAAGAAAGAGTAATGTACTCTTTTCTTGCCATGGTAACGTGAGTTGGGTGCTTGCCATGAGGAGTTCTCACACCAAGCTAGGTATGCTTCATCCTCCTCCGACACACTCTTGCTAATACCTACTAGCTTGCGTTCTCTACTCTTTCCCCTGAAATCAGAAAATGCAAAATGCAAACACTTGCCTCTCTTCTTGTCGGAAAAAAGATACCTTCATTAGGGGCGACCCTCGAGACCCTCGTAGGCAAGTCGCACAAGCTCGTAGAGTTAATATGCTTACTCTAAGAGAGTTCATTCTATCATGAGAGGCAAGCTGCGCATGTGTGCACACACACTCACACATGCCATGCATGTATATGTGTGTGTGTGTGTGTGTGTGTGTGAGAATGAGATAAGGACTTTCAAATTTGGCCACTTGGAAAACAGGATAATCTGTGAGATTAATCCTTTCTAATCAACCCTTATACCGCATGCTTGGAAAAAAGGATAATCTGTGAGACTAATCCTTTTCAACCAACCCTTCAACCTTATGCCTTGAAAACTACACCATAGGATGGTTGGGGTTCAAGATGCCCTTGATACAATGTGAATTGGAGGCTTGAGTGAACAAATGTCGCGTCTTTAGTGTTATAAGATTGGGTAGAATTGACTTAGCAGAGCACGATGTGTTTTTTTTGTGTGTGTGTGTGTGTGTGTGTGTGTGTGTGTGTGAGAGAGAGAGAGAGAGAGAGAGAGAGAGAGAGAGAGAGAGATGAAGTGCATCACTGCCTAAAGAGTGCGGGAGTTTTATCTCAGGTTGGGTTCATATGAGAAGACATACGAAGCTCCAAAAGGGGCGTGAGGCTTGCTTGTCAAGAAACTATTGGGCTAGAATCTTGTTGACAACTTTTGGACCCACCATGACATTGGCGAGCGGCCCATGGCTTGCCAGAAACCTTTTTCCTAACTGATGAAAATAAGGACCTTGTCGCATGTACCAAACAAACCTAGTTCACTCAAGAGTTACCGGCTCTTCTCTCTCCACCTATGTGATCGTGGTAGTTAGGAGCCTAAAAACAGCCATACTCTTGTCCTTTCCCCTAAAAAATGAGGTAGGAACCGGCCTCATGTCTTTTGGAGCCCTCTCAAATAGCAAGAAACTTTTTGAGATTTGTCTCATCGATCACTCAAATCAAGCTTTTATTTTTTAAGCCACCACTTTCCTTCATCAACAAAACGAGCTGGAAGGCTGCATAGCAGTCGCAAGGCGACACTCCCCTAAGGGCAGCCTTAAAACTATTCTGGTTTTGAGGTAAAAAATTGAAGCATGTCGTTGGCTACACAAGAACTTGGTATATGTTGCCAATTTTCCTCAAGGCAAGCTTGGAATCTAGCTGGGACTACGCCCCGGTTGGAACACTTCGAGAGCCTACCTCAGCTTAAAGTGCCACGGGGGTCCCAACCATGGGATCAATGGCTCTTGTGCAAAATTAAGGGCGCTCGTAGATCTTCATCGTCGATGCATAAAAACAAAAATCGGGATCTCGAGTTTTGTTTTCATGTCGAGATCTATTGTTTAATTAAGTTTAAATTTATGGAAAAAACACATTTATTTCAAGAAAGCGCACGCGGACGTGATGGTTAAGACCCCGGACTCTCAAGCTAGTGGTGAGGATTCAAATCCCGATTGGGGAAGCGAAGGCATCCTAAGATTAGGCCCCCCCGCTGTCGGTAAAAACTATATCCCAAGATTAGTTTTGAAAAATCTAAACTCGAGATCTCGAGTTTAATTTCAGCAAATCGATGATCCAGATCGATCTTTCACTTGGGACCATTGATCCCATGGTTGGGACCACGTTGCACTTAAAGGGGAGGGGGAGCCTCTCCGGAGCTCCGGGGAAAAAGTAAAAGCTTTTACCATTGACTCGTGAGCAACACATATGATTAGAACGAGTAGGTGCCCCAAACGACTTTTTTAGGGAAAGCCATTAATTAGGGGGGGGGGGGGGGGGGGGGGAAAAAAAGGGAAAGGAGAAGGGGGGGGGGGGGGGGGGGGGGGGGGGGGGGGGGGGGGGGGGGGGGGTTGGGTTTATTGTTTTTTTTTAATGCTTAAAGGGACCCCATAGGGCAGCGCAAGCATATAGCCTAGTCGTTAAGGTTGAGCTTTATACATCTCTATGTGACGAGGTCAAATCCTACCCATTGGGATTGATTTTAAATTGTGAGCTTCAAGGAGATGCTAATTGGAGATGCTAAAGCATCTTGAGAAGATTCTATGTAATCAAAATTCAAAGTAGACCTAGTAGAAGGGAGTAGAATGGACTCTCAAAGAACCCATTCAAAACTAAGAATGGGAGTGTCCATATCTTGAAGTTAGAATGATTAGGTCTCCCCAATCTCAAAAAAAATAAAAATTATTTCTAAACAAATAGTAAGTGCATAAGTGAAGGGAGACTTTAAGAAATGAAAAACACACAAAGGTGGAAAGGCAAAAGACATTTTGTGTCCACGTTTCTTTTTTCTCTTATTTTCTTTTAGCATTATCTTCTCTCTAAAGTGTCTCTCTCTCTCTCTCTCTCTCTCTCTCTCTCTCTCTCTCTCGATGTTCTATCCATCTTTCTCAACTAATGCTATTGCAAATTCGTCTTTTTTCTCTTATTTTCTTTTAACGTTATCTTCTCTCTAAAGTGTCCTCTCTCTCTCTCTCGTGCACAATGTTCTATCTGTCTTTTTCAACTAATACTATTGCAAATCTAAGTGCTTCGTTATTGCCCATTGCTACACGCTATCGACTAACACATTGTTTTTTTTATTGTTGAGAGAATATTTGAATTAAGAGTATCTGCTTTTTTTTTTAAAAGCCATAAGGAATACCTTTTAAATTTTTTTAACATTATGAAAACCATTATGTTTAGAATCTTATCATTGATTTGATATAAAATGTTCTTGTGGAATCTCAACTTCGTCTTAGTTTATCAACTTTTGCTTTGTAGAATATTGCATTCCCCACCATAAGATAGAGTGGTCTGAAGTTCCTTGCGCATCCTTACATCAATATAAAGGAAGGGATTATCATGCAAGATTTGAAGGTGTAGGGAATGGTCGTGCATTGACCATTCCCACTAATCAGGTCCCGACGGAGGCCGAGAGCATTGATTATAGGAATGGTCTGTGCACGACCATTCCTGGTCGTCAATGGTCAGGGAAGTGGAGGGCCATTAGCCTCGTGCCACGTGGCAAACCTGATGCTCTGTCACTGCAAGACAGTGCACAGCCTGAATTCCAACAACTGAGGTGTCAGCTTCTCAACACACAATGAGCAACAAGATTCCCAAAGCTGAGGTGTCAGTAGTAGCAGAGCCCATTCTGCATGTTGATTTGCAAGCGTCAGATTGGGCTGCAGGTGATGACATTACGTAGGTTGAGTTGGCGTTCATCTGGTGGTTGAAGTTAGAATTCCTTCATATAGTGGACAGTGCATGTACGGCCCAGATCCACTGCCCCCCACCCCCCGACCTTGACGGTCATGGTTGAGAATTCATAAGCGCATTAAGCAATTTGTAATAAAGTAATTTGAAATCTCTAAAGTAATGTCATAATAAAGTTGTGGAATTTTATTATATGTTCCGTCTTCACACAAAGATCTATTTTGTTATCAATCCGGTAGGCTTGGCAAACGTTGTTTTTTGGGTTGAATTAAACAGAAGAGGGCAATGCTTCGTTGGGAATCCTGCTTTTTACTTGAAACTCAAGTTTTTTTTTTTAAAAATCATAAAGGGTGCGAGGGCGTTATATTAAGTAGAGAATAAAATTACATTGTAGGGCTTTACAAAATGTAGAAACTCAAGTATTATATCTTTCCCTACATTTTAGACATTTAAGAGCTATTGAAAATTAACTTGTGGCAAAAAAATCAATAAAGAGACGGATTGGCATGCACCGTCTCTTTTTCCCACTTGCAGTATTAGGTTTTAATCCTATTCACACTTCATTAAATATCTTTCAGAGAAATGCCTCCACAATTGGCATGGACCGGTCTATAGTCGTAAATCAAGCAAGGAAGCCTTTCCTAGTATTCATTATGGAATATCATCCCCCGCATAAACCTACCTATTGTAAAAGAAAAAAAATAACTTTACAAGCTTGTACTGGGGTTATAAATAAAATTAGGGTAGTCATCTATACTATCTATAAAGGGGGAGGGAATTTCGGCCCCCCTTGACACGTGGCAAGTTCTGAGGAGTCCGGCCACCTCCGGTTATGTCGCCTACAGCTTTGCACTCAGAGAGAGGGTTGGACAGGGACTCCTCGAAAAGAGAGAGAGAGAGAGAGAGAGAGAGAGAGAGAGAGAGAGAGCCGGAGGTAGCTGTGCGCACATATCTGCCTGTGTACTGAGAGTGTGTGTGTGTGTGTCTGTGAGCATCGACTGCCACTGCAGATAGAGAGAGAGAGGGAACATAGATTTCGGTTGGAATCCCTGTCATGTGTCAAGCTTAGGATGATCCGGCAGGAAGGAGGCCCGGAAAAACAAAGAGAGAGAGAGAGAGAGAGAGAGAGAGAGAGAGAGAGAGACAAAGAGAGGGAGATTTTCAATAAAGAGGCAGCCTCGAGGCTCGCACAGAAAGTTAGAGAGAGGGGGATGATGGTACATGATGAGAGAGAGAGAGAGAGAGAGAGAGAGAGAAAGAGAGAGAGAGAGAGAGATTAATTCAAATTTCACATCTCCCGAGCCTCCAGGCTTCTGTCCCTTCTTGCACTCTCTCTGTCTCTTCACCAAGGGCGCACTCTCTCTGTTATTCTTGCACCACAGCAGGAGCGCAAGTGAGGCTACACAGGCAGAGAGTGGGCAGTGTGTGTGAGCACTGAGAGGAGACGAGAGAGAGAGAGAGAGAGAGAGAGAGAGAGAGAGAGAGAGAGAGAGAGAGAGAGAGAGAGAGAGAGAGAGAGAGAGTGCCACTATCACATTGCTTCCTCCCTCACGTTGCTGCCACTATAGAGAGAGAGAGAGAGGGAGAGAGAGAGAGAGAGAGAGCTGAGATCCTTGCGTTCAATTCAAACTATCACTAACAACAACGCTGCAGTGTTGAGGTCATCTGATGTGCTGAGATAACAAGCAAATGTGGCATCACATCAGTACTCTGTGGGAGCATAGAAGATGCCGTACTGCTTGAACCCGCAGCGGTCTGCCCTCACAAGGGTCCAGTGTTGGGAGCATCAGAACCATTTTCTATAGGCTGATCGCCATGGAAATGAGACAGACAGACCTCCTGAGTTCCTAGTTGTTCGGTTGCGGCATGATGAGGGTTACTTTGAGCTTTTGTCCTAGGTAATCAATGTTGCTGCAAGACCTGGAGATACTGTGGTTGCCTTTCCACATTAGTTGTACCGGTAAGAGCTTCTACAAAGAAACTCTGATGTCTAAAATTAATTTGATTCCAGAATCTTTGTATAGGCAGCATAGGGATGAACACGACAGGAGGAGCAAGGTCGAGGCTCGGAGGGAGGAAGAGGATACCCACACGTGAGCCACTACCAGACGTACACGTTGCACCCTCCCTCACGTTGCTGCCACTGTCGGACGTACACAGTGACATTGCAGGGGGAAAGAGAGTTTCTGCCAAATCTGTGCTGCTGGTTTTCGGTTTTCGACGTTCGTGTTTGCCACCGTCTCTGCCAAGTGCTTCTTGCGTCGTCCATGTCCCCTGCTGCTGCAGCCAGGCGCCGACCAACCCCGCCACCTCCTCTTTTAAAATGATCAGGTAAGCTAAAAATGTAATGGTAAAAAATGTACTGTTGAGAGAGAGAGAGAGAGAGAGAGAGAGAGAGAGAGAGAGAGAGAGAGAGAGAGAGAGAGAGAGAGAGAGAGAGAGAGAGAGAGAGAGAGAGAGAGAGAGAGAGAGAGAGAGAGAGAGAGAGAGAGAGAGCATTTGCATGACCAAAGGTACCTGCACATAAAAGGATATGTTTGATTACACATACAAACAAAAAGCCATAGGCAATGGCACACTCACATTCAAGAAGCATGCACAAAAATATTTGAGCAGATTGAAGTCATTCCCATGATATATTTCTATAAGCAACCTCATTTGTCAGAGACTTGGCGAGAAGCTTGGTATGTTTTGAATACTTTTAAGCTCAGGATTGATTAATAATGAGATTGTTTTGAATAGTGGGCTACACGGAGAAGAGCTAGCCTTCCATGTAACCAACCTCTATAAAATTTGTGAGGTATAGCTTGACAGCTTGGACTCCTACATCATGCATTTGTTTACATCAGGACACATCTCCAGCTTGAGATCCTCTTCATGCTTTATGTGCTCCAAGGCATTTAATCAGTGCAAAACATGTTTCTAGCCTCACCAAACATAGCAATCGTCTTGAGGAGGAATGGCCGAGGTATGCTTTGCTGACAAAGAGGGGCTACCAATGCATGTTTTGCCTGATATGGTGCAGCAACTGGCTTTGCTTGGAGCTACATTTATCATATAGTCACCATGCTGATGTTTTATCTCGACAACATTGGGATCACCCAGTACTTGCCAATATCATGTATATAATCCCAGCCAATGCGGATAACATGAATCCATGCTGCAACAACCTTTCGAGTGTTCAAAGGTGGAAAGGCTGGAGACAGAGTGTTCTGCAGGAGGATGCATGGTGTATGTGGCATTTCTCTTTCAAACCTGGATATGGCGAGCGAGCACTCCAATAAGCATGAGGTAGGGAAACATCCATCAGAAAAACATGCAGCACACAAAGTCCTAGAGTGCTCGGATTTAATCGAATTGTTTGCCTTCCTCCCTATCTGTTGGGGAGAGCACTATGGTTCAGTTCTTGGAGGATATTGCAATGAGGGAGAGAGCACATAGTGCTCATGTACAAATGCAAGGAAATGGAGCTCCTCTAGCTTATACTCTGCTGGTTCCAGGATGGGCTGGACACAATCATCATGCAGCCGAGCATGCAAATGCACTACAGCCAACGCCGCAAACATGTAATATTCTTCGGCCAACACCCATCATTCCAACATCCCCCATCCACATGATGGACCTCTGGGGAGGGGTTTCAGAGTTCAGCTTGCCAGCCTCTAGCTGCTTATCTCCACCATGTTAATCTTTCGAACCATCCGAGAAGTCTACCTTCCAGCATGCTAGCCGAGCATACTGCACCAAAAAGCAGATAAACCCTAGCCATACAGCAAACCCTATAAGTGTTGTGTAGCTGAGGAGGTATTATTTTCATAATGCTCTTGGTATTGTGTCCCTCCATTGAGAGTTTTTTTCCCGATTGTTGAGACCTACCACGCCCAACTCCTGTAATGAAAGACAAGAATAGAGTAAAGCTCCTTTATTATGATTTATTTCCCCTTTTATGTATTGTGTTACATGAAATGGCATGTATGATAATTTAAAGATCAAACTTTCTGATGAGATGTACGCCTTCTAGGTTGGTCACATAAGCTTAGTTGGTCACAACTAGAACACAACTTCATCAGGAAAAAAAATCTAAGCAAGGTTCGGAAGCGGCGTTCCAGCCTCTTCGACATCACATCTAAAGTGGTGAGTATTGTTCTGGTGTGTTTATCCTTTTTGGTCAGTGAAGGGTAATGGTTCATACGATGCATGAAGAAATGTTTCTCTATTGTCCTGTTGTGATCCCTGTTGGTGTGATCCCTGTTGGTGTGTTTATCCTTTTTGGCCAGTGAAGGGTAATGGTTTGAGGGTAAGAGGGGCCATGTCGCCACCAAAGGCGACGCCGTTTTACTAGTTGTACAATTATAATTCCCATTGTTCATTAGACAAAGGACGGACCTCTATAAAACAAATCAATCATACACTAATGGCATTTCAAGAAACCCAATGTTCTATTAATAGAGACATACTTGATAGCTTATTGTTTGGTCTTTATTTAGTGGATATTTCTCTAGCCATTCATGAGAGAATATATATTTTTAGGTGTATAGAGAGTTCGAGTCCTCGAAATAAATCTAGGTTTAGTGTAATCTCACCCGCAAATTTTGAGATTTACATCATTAAAAGTTTTTTTCTAGGTTTTGGAAACCTAAGGGAAAAGGGATCCCTAAGGTTTTTGAATTGTAAGGAGTGTGAGCAAAGGTAAACCACCTTTACAAAATATAAAAGTAACATTCTTTTAAGGGAAAATAAAAAAGTATGAGGTTTATATTATATATATGTGTGTGTGCGCGCGTGCGTAAGTTTGTGTATTTATGTTATGTGTTATGACTGATCACTCTCATGACTCATTAATAATTATGTGATCTTAGACACTAAAGTCTTAGTCTAGACTCTAAAAGTTAAGTCATTCGAGAGGGGCAAGTGTTCAGGCTCCTAGGCATCCTTTTTGGGTTTGGGATCACAATGAAACAAAGATGGGATTGGGTGCTTGAAAAATTCAGAGGGAAATTGAACAGATGGCTAGGGTTTCAAAGCAACATTGTTGGAAGAGTTATGGTAATCAATCATTATATGACTGTCTACCTCCTGTACTTCCTCGGTTGTTGGAGGCCCCCAGATTCTCCCCTGAAGGGAATCATTAAAATATGCAGGAACTTTTTGTGGGCAGGGGACCCCTTCAAAAAGGGGGCTGCAAAAGTCAAATGGGACATCTGCATTCTACCCAAGAACTTGGGAGGTCTTGGAGTTAGCAATGTCAGCACTTGGGCTGACAAACTAGCCATCAAGACTATCATCAGAGCTCTGGAACAACCAGAAGCTGAATGGGCGTGCTTTCACATCAAAGGGCAAATATTTGGGAGCCGGCTCCTTTGGATCACAGTATTCTTTGGAACTCAAGAGATAACCCCCATAGGGTCTGCCCTTCTCAAATCAGTATGGCAAGCATGGGAGAGAGGGAAGCCCATGTTGGGGTTTAGCCAGGAACACATACAAGACCAAGGAATCAGAAGAGAGGAATCCATCTGGTGGTCCAGGGACCCAGTTCCCCGAATCACTAATCAACATGCCAGAACAACCAACAGAATTCATCACAAAGGGTACAAAGTTTGGGAGGACTTGTGGGGCAAAACCGACAGGTCGTGGCTCACCTCAAAGCAACTTATCATGACACGCCAGCTACAACCTTGGGAAGTTCGATTACTGGAATCAATGATACAGCAGTTCTCCCAAGGATATCAATGGATATTCAAAGCCGATGTCACTCCATCTGCCAAATGCATACGATGGAACGGGGGGATAGCTCATAAGAACCCCCCTGACTTCACAACTAAGTAGGTCCCTCCCCTCCATGTCACCCTTAACAAAATATGGAATGTGCAGCTTGAGAGGAAGCAGTGGAACTTCAAGTTCCAATCTATCTGGAACAGGAGTATTCAGCCCAAGCAGTCTATATTGTTGTGGCTCATTCTTCATAAATCTCGTTGGACAGGGGCCAGAAGTAGAAAAGCCAATCAGAGTGATGGTAGATGCATCAGGTTCAAAAGAGCAGTAGAAGACATCCCCCACCTGTTCCTCAACTGTCAGACCAACATCCCCATCCTCTCCCCTTTAGTCATCACCCTAGACCACCAAAAAGGTTGGAAACAACTGCTCTTAGGGGACTCACCTAGCTTTCTCTCAGATTTTTGGAATAGATTTAGAGCAGAATTTTTGTGGAATTCTTTCTTATTTGTTCCTAACGTTATTTATTGGATGCTTTGTGTAGGATACCAACCTCAAGCTCGAACAAATGAGGATCTACAGGCATAGAGTCTCAATCCTTAAAGACTCTCTAGAGCTTTATGCAAGAAGTACTGAAGGCTACAGAGTTTGTCGGATGACAATGGCTCTCTGGATGTGATATATAATTGGGTGCAGGAGATGAAGGATGAAGTGCTGGAGCTGGCTAGTAAATATGAAGAGGCCCTGAACTTTGCCAACAGGTTTTAGGAGGAAATAGATTGGCTGTGAAGATTAGTGCTAACTATCAAGTTAAGTGTTGTGGCCCCTTTGTATACCGGGGTTTATGGCAGACCCCTTTTTGTAAAGATGCAGGCTTTATAGTACGAAACTTTGTTTAGGCCTATGGTCTTATCCCTTGATGTATCTAACTGCTTACCCCTTCCATGGGTGATCAGATGTAATTTTGTTTCTCTCTTATAAATTCAAAGCGAGTATTTGATATTAAAAAAAGAACATGAATCCTAATACCTATGTGCACCGAATTCCAATAAGTGCGAGCAAGTGTCAAGTTGTCAAAATTTTATTCATGCTTTAAAAATTAATTAGCCCAAGTGGCAAGCTCCAACTCCCAACGTTCAAAATAAACGTTATTTTAATTTTTAGCTCAAGGCTCAAAGGGCAACTTGCAAGCCTCAACTTTCAAGGCTCACTTATATATAGTTTAAACTTTAAACTTTAAAGCTCCCCCCCTTTTACTCTCATGGAGTCTCATCCTACCTCTGGAGTCTGGCAAATTGCAAAATTTGCAAGCTTGGTGCCTCCTTTTAATATGGAGTGTGCACTTGCCATTTAGCATTGACTAAAGAGCAACACGTTACAGAACATCTCTGCCATTCCTTTCCTTATCACATCATCTCAAAGCTACTATAATCAAGAAGAACTCAAAAGCTGCTAAGCACCGAGGGAAAGCTTATTTTCTCATCCCATCTTTGCCTATGCGATTAAGAAGAACTCCAAGAAGAGGTCAGTTTCTCTCTCCATCTCTCTCAATCCATTGTAGTCTTTTAAGCCTTTATTTGAATAAAAACTCTAGAGTACAGATTCATTACTTGTGGGCTTTGTGTGTGTGTGTGTGAGAGAGAGAGAGAGAGCTAGAATTAGTCATGCATAGCTTATAATCTTTTTATTCTCAATATTCTAGGTTTTTTGCTTTCAATCACTTCAGGGTTTTCTAGGTTTCCACAACAATGTGTGTGTGTGTGTGTGTGTGTGTGTGAGAGAGAGAGAGAGAGAGAGAGAGAGAGAGCTAGAATTAGTCATGCATAGCTTATAATCTTTTTACTCTCAATATTCTAGGTTTTTTGCTTTCAATCACTTCCTGGTTTTCTACAACAATGTGTACTCATATTTTTTTAGAAGTTTATGAATGTTAATTTTATCTTGTAGACAACCTTTCCATGCAGAAAGCAACTTTGGAGCTCCTTTTCAAACTAATTGATATGTGTTCGCGCACGAAGCTACAGCTATAAGATCTTTTGAATAATTTTTTGATGTAGGAGCTACAAATTTTTCTTTCTCTTGTAAGGTTTTCTTATGGCCTGAAATTTCTCTAAGCAAAAATCTTTGCTTGCTATGCCTCGGTTTTCAAAGCAAGTTAGAAGGAGAAAGAAAAATTGAACTTGTGCTTGATGATAATGATGTGGATGATGTACAAGTTGAAAATGTCGGTATAGAGAAAGTCAAAAGGGGTAAAAAGCAGTGGAATGATAAATGAAATTTTTTTAGGTAATAGGTTCTCGAAGTGCAAAATTTAGGGATAAAATTAATTTACCTATGTCTACAAGTTTTCTAGTTTTTGTAATTAGAAAAATTTTAAAAAACCTACTTGCTTCCATAGTTAGAGATTTATAAGACTAAAATCGAAGTTTTTTTCGAGCACTGATAGAAACATGCTGAACAGGAACTTCTTTCACTATTTTTTTGTTTTCATTGACCGAACATCTCCTAACCTTAGCTTTCGAAGGGAACAAAAGACATTGGCTTGTCTTTTGCTTATTTGATTAGAACGAGTAATAGGTCCAATCGTAGGCTTTGAAATTGCTAGCCTACCGATGTAACCTTTTTGGGATTTGAAATTGCAAGCCTACCGAAGTGTCCTCCTTGCTCCGGGCTCTGTGAAATCCAGTTTTCTTCCACTGATGACCGAACCGACCCTTATTTATATATTAGTAAGCTAATTAGCTTCAGCTGGTCAGCAGCTAGATGTATGGCCAAGGTGTGGCACAGCTCACAGTAGTTGGTTCTGCTACAGCTGTGTGTAGTAGCCGTGCATGCAGCTCGCTTATATATTGGCTCCTGTGAAGAAATTAGAAGCAGGGAATGTCCTTCATGAGGGAAGATGGCGGTGCCATATCCACTGAGCACTTCAGATTCATGCAATCACCCTCTCTACAAGCAGCTAGTGACATGCACGGATAAGAAGACGCTGCAGGTAAAAGCCCTTTCAAGAAACTACACTGTGTTGATTCTGGACCCCTTATCGCGCTCTATACACAAGGAGCTTTAGACCAATTGCCACCTAGTAAATATCATCCCATTTTATTGTTTTGCTAGATTGAACTAGCAAATCTCTAGCAAATATAGCAGATGCAACTAGCAAAAGTGAGGCCTTGATGTAGTTGCTAGATAGAACTAGTAAAATCATGCTTCCTACAAGGTCGCTATATAGTAATCTAATGTTCTTGCTAGATAGATCTAGCAAAATGGAGTTGCTTTGTGGTAATTAGACATGGGGTGAAACATTTCCTACATAGTAATAGTTGCTACACATTTGCTCTCTAGTAATTTAGTGTAAGTGATTACTATATAGTAACTCATAGGTTGTAACATTTTCTACATAGTAATAGTTGCTACAAATTTGCTATTAGTAATTTAGTGCAAGTAGATCGATGGATATAAAAATTTTCATTTTCTATATAGAAAAATGTGTGTGAGTTAAATGCTCCTCTCTCTCTCTCTCTCTCTCTCTCTCTCTAATTTCCAACATCGAGTGGGTTCACTTATTTTCCTCATAGACATGGGTCCAACAGAGTGGATTATGTTTTGTAAGTCCAATTTAATACACTCTATTCAAGACTTTACAGTCAGGCCCATGCCTATTGGGGTAGCGATAGATCATGCTTTCCTCACCTTTATTGTCTCATTCCAATTCAGCACAGCTCGATTGGCACAGACACCTACACATACCCGATACACTTTTTCTTCAAAGACTGATTCTGTCTACATAGATGGTATCTACAGACGCTTATGCACAGATGATCCGAGGAGACCTTTAGCCGGGGAGCTCACTTATATATTGACAAAGACATAGAGGCACACCCACACATTGAGCCTGGGCAGCGACAATGTTCTGGGAGCACACTCCAAAATAGCTGGTATGATGAGGAGTGCAGAGAGATTTGAGCCTGCCTTCAAAGGGAGGTACTTCTAGAAGTCATTACTCATAGGCAGTCAAAGATTGCTGCTCGGCATTTGGTACGACGGAAGAAGAGGGAATTTCTAGCTCGATTAGAGCAGGATTTATGTCAGTTGTTTTTGAGCCAGGTCAAGCGAGGCATGGCGACTCTTCCATGAGCACTCCCCCCCACCGGTCATCACTTCTACGGAGGTAGGGGGTCAGTATGCATCATCTCTTTACACAGTCTCGTGGTAGCCACCGATTCCAGATCCACTAGAGCCATGCCCACACACATGTGCTTTCTTTACCGTCGAGATGGTAAAGAAAGCCATTGACAAGATGAACACTAGGAGAGTATATGATCACCATGGCCTGGTAGAAGAGCATTTTATACATGCCAGAGATTTGCTTGCAGAGCTTCTAGAAATGATGTTCAACCACGCCATGTGCAAGGTCCTACCTGATACTTGGAGTTTGTCCATGACCGTACCTATCTTCAAGTCAGAGGACCCTATGGAGCCTGGGAACTACCGCACTATTATGATTGGACACACATTGGCACGATTGTACATATCCATCCTTGAGCAACAATTGAGTAGCTGGACAAAGAGAGGGGATGTATGGGCAGCAAGATAGATGGGTTTCAGGAGAGTTTTCTCTACTCTTGATCATATTCTGATACTCAGAGCCATTATTGAGGAGGGGAGATTACGTGGGAGACTTCTCTATTGTTGCTTTGTGGACTTCCGCAAAGCCTTCGATACAATGCCTAGAACTAGATTGATGCACATATTCTAGGAGACGGGGGTACCCAAAGAGTTGATTTGGGGGATCATGTCTCTATATAAATCACTAGTGGGGCATGTATGCACTCCAGAGGGGAATTTTGATTTGGTTCACTCCACTGTTGGGATGAAACAAGGTTGCCCGCTATCTCCTACACTATTTGACATGTATGTGGATGAGGTTGCTAACTACATTGAGAGGGATGGTGATATGGATCTCAAGATTGCTATATGATAATGATATTGTGCTAATTTTTGACTCCCCGGATGGGATGCAACGTCATCTAGATGCTTTATACACATCGGCCCACAATAGTGGATTGTCTGTTAACCTGAGAAAACCAAGGTTATGGTGTTCAACACCACACCACAGTGGGCCATGAGGTGTGCACCTACTTATACATATAGCCAGGAGATGGTGGAGTATACAGATGCATACACCTATCTTGGGATAGTCTTCAGTGGACCAACGTTTTCATTGAGGAGAGTAGCAAAGACTAGATTGACGAGAGCCTATGCAGATTTGGGAGAATTGGAGAAGATGTGTTCGTAGGTTCAATTTCAAGAACCTCGAACAAAGCAATGCCTTTTTGACACTCTAGTGGCTTCACCTATGCTCTATGGGGTTTAGATTTAGGGACTCGGCCCTTATTGGACCACCAGAGCAGATATGGTAGCACTGATGGATGGAGATGTGTGGAGAGGCCTCTAGTCTCTATGATCTCTCAAATGATTCGGACTAAGGCCTCAGTGCCACATGAGATTACTCGAGCTGAACTAGATACCAAAAGCACATTAATGCAGCCAGTACAAGGGTTTGTTCAATAGCACTCAAGGGGTTTTTCGGGACTACTTCCTTAACACTGTTTCAACTTTGTTTGTTGCACTAATTTGTATAGCTCTTGTTTGGTAAGCTTCGAGATTTGGCAGCTACCTTTTTGCAATTTAGCACTTATGAAGCCTCTAAGTATGGCCTTGTGTACAATTCTAGGTTCCATTCACTAATAAGCTTAGCAAATGTGTGGTTATGTGCATAGCCCATTTCATTTTTTCAACTTGTAGAGGAATTAAAAGTAAGAAAAAAACCAAAATCTCCTCTAATTTGTGGAAATTCCCAAAATACTCCTAAAATTAAAACATAAATTCAAATACCCCCAAAATTTTAGTCTCTATGATCTCTTGAATGATTCGGCCTAAGGCGTCAGTGCCACATGAGATTACTTGAGATGAACTAGATACCAAAATCACATAAATGCGGCCGGTACAAGGGTTTGTTTAATAGCACTCGAGTAAGAAAAAAACCAAAATATCCTCTAATTTGTGGAAATCCCAAATACTCCTGAAATTATAAAATAAATTAAATACTTCCAAAATTTTGTCATAAATTCTTAAAATTCCCTTGAACATTTTTAAATTTTCCAGAAAACCCCTAGTTATGAGATTAAGACTATTGTCTATCAATACAAGATGCTAAAACTAGAGTTTGAGTTGGTTATGTACGCTTAGGATTTAGCGTGGCAAATAATATCACTCTACTAAGAAACTGCAGCTGCTCCCGCCGCGCTCGAGCGACTGGAAAAGATCAGAGAGAGAGAGAGAGAGAGAGAGAGAGAGAGAGAGAGAGAGAGAGAGAGAGAGAGAGAGAGAGAGAGCTAATGCTAGCTGACGCGGTTGGAGTCCACCGAGAGAGAACTGCTGGCGCGCGCGCGCTGTCGAGACCAGAGAAAGATCGACAGACGCTGCATGCTGCTTCGACTCAGAGCGCTGCAGCCGCCAGCCCTCTTTAGCATCATTCTGAGAGAAGTTGTTATTGCCCCCTCTGCAGCCTCACTCTGATCGAGAGCTCGCTAGTCCAGCTGCATTAAGCGCGCTGGACGTTAATTATCTCTAGGTAGATCGAATCTTTCTGAATCTTTTAACGCTAATCTTGTAAATTGTGGAAATTCCCAAAAGGCCCCCCAATATTTTGTCATAAATTCTGAAAAATACCTTTCATATTTTCCAAAATTCGCAAAACAAACCTTGTTTTTTAGATTAAATGTTTCCAAAGATTAAAAAATTCATAGCTTTTGATAAGAAGACTGTTTGTATATCAATACAAGATGATAAAACTAGAATTTTGAGTTGGTTATGTAGCCGCATTATTGGAACTTGTCCGTGGCTACTTGGGTGCTT